>NC_047650.1:35225792-35340957 GCF_902201215.1 Prunus dulcis | reverse complement strand
ACTCAGGGTTATCGCAAGCCCTGCATTGTTCCAAGAAATGCTGGACCGTAGGTCTGGCACGGTACCAGATAGGATGGTATGGGTACTTTGCCATTGAAATGGTGTTCCACACTTGTGGACTGTTTGCCAAAGTTTGGAACAATGGGCACACAGATGCCATACGGAAGAGATCTTCCGATGATTCGGTTGCCACGTATAACATCACTTGAAACCAAGCGGACTCCGGGATGAAGGCTTGGGGCATATCCAAATGGACATGCTTCCTTCTCTTTCCTCCGATTGTAGTGAAGTGTTTCGAATTCATTGAACAGTTTTTGGAATGGAACGATTTGAGGAGTGGCAGAGGTGCAAAACGAGAATATTTGGGGTACACGTTTTGTTTTAGCGGATGATTTATAGTGTTTTGAAAAGGTGTTTCCAGGGGGGGTATTTCGAAGTTGACCGTTTTCAAAGAAACTGAACCCAAGTGAATTAAAACTGAAGACAAAAGAAGGGAAAACGTCATAACGGTGCATACAGAGTCAGACAGTCAAAAAGTTAATTAAATCGCTGTTTGCATAGCCATATTTGGGATTATCCCACTATCAAATTCATTGATACAAATGTGATGGATTACTGACTAGTGACATAAGGTCCCATCATATACTTTTCCATTTTCCCACACCCAACTACCCCTAGTAATGTTATTAAAATGGAACCAATAATTACGGATTCTTATCCAACTAGTTGCCTTAATGAAATATAAATAAAATAATAAATTTTAAGCACTGCCCCCTCATTTTTCAGAAATTATAATTGGTAGTGAAGTAGTTTATATTGCTTTTCGGGCTAAGAGATGTCACAATGCTGACGGTACATGTGTCGACATCGTGACCAACCCACCAAATTATCCCAAAAAAAATAAATATAACTCGATTTGGGCAGAGATGAGAGAGAGCTGAGTTACAAGTTTAGGGTTATGAGTGAAGGGGTATGAATCACAACTATGAGTGAGAAGGTATGAGTCCGAAGAGGTTTCAGTGAGAAGATCTGAGTGAGAAGAGTTACAACTGAGAAGATTGAACATGTCTTCTTCTTCATCGCCCGCTCAAACAAAGAGGTGTCACTATTGTGGAGCTACAATGGTGCTTCGGGTTTCAAAATCTGAAAAAAAATCGAGGGAAGCCATTCTGGAAGTGTCTAACCTCCTATGTAAGTTTTAATTTAAAGAATATGTATGTGGGTGAAAAGACACCTATGTCTAACTTTGACATAATTATTTTCCATATATGATGCCTGCAATTAGGGAGCCACCAGTTGCAATGGATTCGAATGGGTTGATGTAACCTCCGCTGAAGCAGAACATCAAGATGACACGCATGATGCTAGAGTGCTGAACATGCTGAAGTCCATTAAGGACTTGGTACTAGTTTTATTAGTTGTATCAATTGTCATTTTATTTGTTCTGTTAATGATCATTTAACTGCACGGTTTCTCCTACTTTGTGAAAGTTCTCCCACACAAGACATGTTGCACCCACCACGAACGAGACCCTAAACCCATTTTGTAATATTTGTTCGTCAAATACGTGGATTGGCATTGAATTTCAACAAATGCATTAATTTGTTTGAAAACACGCAAAAACGTTCCAACACTTACTTTCAAAAACCAAGTAATAACGAAGACGATAAAATCCGTCATTCAGGGCCAATACGATAAAATCATATGAAGCATTAATTTGTTTTTATTGGTCCGATATTGAATGTTTATTGACAATGTATTGATGGTTGACATGCTTATTGAAGGTTTATTTATTATTATAATCTCATATTTCGCATGTTATTGAACAAATAGTGAATGTTTATTGAAGCTAAGAGGAGTGTTTCCTTCTTTATTATTAGTAACTGCATGTATTTGGCATGTTATATTTCATAATCTATGGACATTAAAACAAATGCATAATCAATTACACTTACATCTCCTTTCAGCCAACCATCACCTTTCACGAGGGAAGCCAAGAATTCAATCTCAGCTTCCACGTTTCCAAATTGCATCACCAAACTATGAATATAAAACAGTTTTAGAAAATGGCCAATATTAAAAATTATATACAGTCATGCTTCTATCTTATAATTGCAAGGGACTTACTTTGGGTCCTGGCACCATTCCCAACAAAGATTCAGCAAATTCACCAGATCATCATGGGGAATCGCCTTCATTGGGTCTAACATCTTCAGTCCGGTTGTCTGTGCCCCAGTTTTTGGAACCAATTCACTGCCTTCAATGATCTTCCACTTCGGAATGATCCTCTTCCTTTTCCTTAATTGGACCCCTTGTGCCACAGCTTGACCTTTATGATTCAACCAGACGTTCAACTTAGATAGCACAGCTGTGGGTTGATCCAAATCAATGTCCCCGATACTAAACTCAAGATGTGTCCCCTCCGTGCTCTCGCCAATGTCACCCCCAAGCAACATGACTTCATTATCTTCTTTCTCACATTGGTTTCTTTGCACTTCCTTTTCCTCACTTCTTTGTCTTTTCACTTCCTTGCCCTCCTTTTTTTTCCTTTGCAGTTTCCCAACCTTACTGCTCGTTCTTTTCACTTCCTCTCCCTCACTGCTCTGTCTTTGGCCTTTTTTTCCTTTGCTACTTTTTACTTGCACTTGCTCTCCTTCACTTGTTTTCCTTTGCCCTTCCTCTACCTCACTTGGTTTTCCTTGCACTTCACCCCCTTCAACCCCCTCCTCTTCCTTTTCCTCTCCCTCATTTGTATTACTTGGCCCTTCACCCCCTTCAATCCCCTCCTCTTCCTTTTCCTCTCCCTCATTTCTATTACTTGGCCCTTCACCCCCTTCAATCCCTTCATCTTCCTTTTCCTCTCCCTCATTTCTGTTACTTGGCCCTTCATCCTGTTGAAGTAGGTCATCCATTTCAGCATATCCCTTAAATAGATGTGAGACGACACAGCGATTCGTCCTCTGTTTCAGTAAAGCTAGGTCCCTCCTTACTTCCTGCTCAACCTGAGGACCTAAACATTGGTCCAACAGTTTTTCCATCCGTATGACCTTTAAGTGAAGGACGTCTTTTTCCCGCTTTACTTGAAACAACTCGGACCTCAACAAGCTTACCACCTTGTTCAACTCATCAAGATCACCACATGAAGAAGGAATTGACTCTGCCGAGACAACAGCAGGGCGATCCTGTGGCCAACTCCAATATGGTTGTCTCATTTCCTCTTCACTCGGACATAGCGCCCGCAACTGAACTGACTGTTTCAGAATATAGACAAGAGTCATATTAAATCATTCTACTTAATAAATTCATTCAATCTTATCAATAGTTCCAAGGGCTGCAAACCAAACCTCTTTGCTCTGGAAAAAATAATTGTTCAACTTTCTCATCTCTGGAACAGACGTAGTAGTTCTCCATCGAAAAATACGCGGGACAGCGGTCGGATCAACAACCTTGCAGTAATTCAGGTCCGCCATTCTAGGAATTAATTCATATACCCAAATCTACACAATTCAAAGGACAAAAGTCATTATTTATGTTTTAAAGATAAACAAAACATAACTGACATGAACATTATTACCATGTACCTGGAAAGCATACGTGAAACCTTTAAAACTCCAGCCACTCCTTTGCGCTTCACCATGCTTATCCTTCTTGCCCTTCTCATTTCTCCGGCTTGTTCCCGTTACCTTACTTTTTCCCCTTCCCTCTTCCCTCTTCATTTTCAAAGCTTTTCACATACTTTGTTGGTGCAGAAAATAGACTGTCTTGGGTTTTGTCAAAGGACACCGAACCCCACGGATACCTGTTGAACGCATCCAAGTCCTCTACAAGGGTCAGGTAATTTAGATTGATGTTCAAATGTTTGTCCCTTCCCAAAACCACTAACTCAGCAAAGTAAACAAGAGCTAGCTTGTAGATGTCATCTTCCTCTGTGCACCTCAGAAATGCTTCTTCTAAAGCATTGCATGTAATTCCTTCGTCTATAAAATATCTTTCCCGAAGTCTGATTCCATCACTCTCTCCCCTGGAAACTTCAGGCACTTCCCCAAAACGAAGCCCTGTGATCAAACAGAAATCCTGACGAGTGAACTGAGCAACGTCACACCCTAATAAGAAACTCAGTCCATCCAAGTCTTTCACACCTTGCCCCGCTACTCTACGCAACACAGCCCCATGCACAATCTGCCCGCTAAACTGAATCTTATCTATATTCAGAAGATGGCCAAAGCATGATGTCTTGAATTGTTCTAATTGTTCCGCACTCAACTTCGCTCGAATTGCAGCTAGAGATGAATTTGCAGCTAGAGATGAATTTGCATGTGAGCAGTTGTTCATCCGTGACGAATATGCCTCTGCCTCTGGCCATACCAGCTCCACGTTGGATCCCATTTCCTCAAATACAATGTCAAATAACGTGAACACATATACTACCATGTATTTGCACAATCACAACTAGTCAACCAGGCACATTACAAATTTTACAAATTACATGAGCATAGGGATTACTGATCACAGGCTTTAACATCATCAACGGAATGTGACACATTTTGTGCAAATACATGTTAATGCAATGCTTATGTGAATTACAAACAATTTCACCTGTTTTATTTATGGATCCATACTCGTGTGAGTGCAATCTAGGCAAGTTCTGCACTTCACACACATGACAATTATTGTCATTTCATACACAACACAAACTACATAAATAAAAAATATAGTGGAAGGAAGCAAAGCAAAGCATCTACTCTGCTATCTGCTTGCTAAGCAATTGTCAGATTTCATCTTTCTTTCTAGCTTTTTCTTCAGTCATCCACAATCGTCATAGATCAACCTTTATTTCAAATGCTTTGCACTTTTATTCATCAGTTTATTATTATCTGTTCTCATTTATCATACGCAACTTTAGTAACAAATGAACTAATATTTATTTCAAAAAATGTATAAATTCTAGTGCCAGAGAGGTACTCTGCACTCTGCACTGCTTCAAATGTGGAAGTTTTTGAGGGCCTCCTCCAATTCAACACCATTATCTTATTCATATCATTACTGACATGTTATTGACATGTTATTGACATCTATTTTCATTCGTTTTTTGACATATACCCAAGCAACAATTACCATGCAATTCAAGCACAAAGAAGAGATGCCAAATCCAACAACATTGATGGTACAAATTTGGGAAAACCATCACTCTAACCCTAAACTCAAATTCCATAAATTACTCATCAAATGCTTTGCACTTCTATTCATGAGTTTATTATTATCTTTTCTCATGTTTCTCAGGCAAATTTAGTAACAAAGGAAATCATATTTATTTGAAAATATATATATATACATATTATAGCCCCAGAGAGATAATCTGCACTATGCACTGCTTCAAATGTGGAAGGTTTTGAGGGCCTCCTCCAATTCAACACCATTATCTTATTCAGATCATTATTGACATGTTATTCACTTGTTATTGACTTGATTTTCATTCTTTTTTTAACATATACCCAAGAAAAAATTAACATGCAACTGAAGCACAACGAAGAGATGCCAAATCTAACAAAATTTATGGTACAAATTGGGGAAAACCATTACTCTAACCCTAAACTCAAATTCCATAAATTACTCACCAAATGCTGGTTATTGCAAGCCGTCTGTGTGGGGGGTTTCTGTTTCTTTGCTCCACAAATGGAACCTACCACTTCCAACGAATCCAGCTTCTCTCCTTCCCCTTCCACTGCTTCGCCCCTTCACTGATTTGGAATCCACACTTTTCCCCTTCTACTCAAAATAACTACTTTTTCAAGGTCTGGAGAACGTGAGTGGCCAATCGTTGCCTTCAACTGTCGTTAGCCGTTGCCTTCATTGGGTTTCTCAGCCCTCTGGGTTTTAGAGAGAGAGAGTTTTTTCAGGACAGACTTCGAACTTGCTTCTTCTGCTTCTTTTTCGGACGGGTTTCCCTCTTCTTCTTCACTTTGGACGTGTTGGATATTCAATTCGGGTTTGGGTTGCCCACCTACCCAATTGTGAAAATTTATCTCAATTCTCCCCAGCCCTTGGATTCATCTGATGGCTATAAAGGGAACCCCTTATAAACTTTCTAAGTTGATGTTGATACTCCAGAAATTATAAGAATAAGGGTAAATTACTCAAATGATCCTTAAACTTATACCTGATTTATATTTTGGTCTTTCAATTAAATTATTCGTTCAAATGATCCATCAACTCTATCTTAATCGCTCCATTGATCCTACCATTACATTATTTTAATGTTGCCGTCAAATGTAAGGGTAAAACCATCCATAACCGTCCTATGTGCCCAAATATGTGATAAAATGATGATACATAAATGATCAAGTAGTGATAAAGGGGTGATAAATAGGTCAAAAGTCTTATTTGCCCCCACAAATGTATCATGTGCTGCTCACATGACCAAATTTAACAAAAAATGTAACCGTTTGACCAAAGAGCCAATTAATAAAGAGTAGGTGAACCATTTGAACAAATAATTTAATTTAAGAACCAAAATGTAAATTGAGTACAAATTTAAAGACCATCTGAATAATTTACCCTAAGAATAAAAATTAGAGTGACAAATAATACAGACATAACCTTCATCAACCTCGGATCTTCGAATTAAATGGCTAGGCAGGCAGTGTTATCTTTCCTCTTAATTTTAACAATTTAGTTTTTAAATAAACACAACAAATTAGTTAAATGACATTTAACTACTGTGACTATTTAGTATTTGATACTGAATGTTCAATCCAGAATATTTTTTGGCTGGAAGAGTAGCGCTTTTGATTAAACAAGACAAATGTAATTGTTTGAACTTTGGTACTAAACCCATCCAAATGGGCATAAAAAGATATTAAAAGAGAAATATACATAACAGCATTCATATAAGTTACTTTCCTTTCCAACCGTCCCTTAGCCATATGCTGCTGACTTGTAGTGAAACTCATCAATCGTGGAATATATTAAGCCTTCCTCTTCAAGAGACCTGATTGCTTCCCTGAAATAGAAATGTGAAATCAAGAATAAGAATCAAAAGAAGTCACTCCTGCATGCATAATTGGATGTGGTGAGAGAGAGAGAGAGAGAGAGAGAGAGAGAGAGAGAGAGAGAGAGAATACAATATCTTTTCCACAGGGACTTTCAGGTGCTGGGAAAGTTCATCTCTGTGTATCCCCTTTTCTTTTCCACTGCAATAGCAAACCAGACACAAGAGTTCAATATAGGCAGCCGCTGCCAACATATCTTACACAAAACAAGGCAAACTAACAAAAACCAAAACAGAGGAAATAAGTTCATGATAACTCACATGCTTGAAGGCTGCTGCAGATAGTCAAGGACCAACTGATCACAGCCCTTTATCCCATCAACGCTAACTTGCCCAGAGAACTGCAAAATTCAGCATTAATTGCACGCTAAACATGAACAGGACAGCTTGAAATGTAAAATTTTCAAAGTTAGATAGCTTACTTGGTTTGATGGGGCTGTCTGGTATCCACTTGACCCACTCCGCACAGGAGTGCTAAGAGATGAGTCCACAGACTGAGGTTGAGTTGCAGAATTTCCTTGCAGCTTTAATGAATGTAAATACACCATGAACAAATATAAAAGACATAAGATACGCATTCTATCCAAATTCACCTTCAAGTGAATGAAGGTGTAAAAGAAGGTAATTGTTTCATCGATTCAATTTATTATTGATACCTGTAACTTTGATGTCTGTAAGTGGGTATGTATGCATTCAATGAAGTGAAAGGTAACTTCATCAAAGTTTTTCACAGGCCTGCAACACAACCCAAAATTCTGTAAATAATAATTCTTTAGAGCTACATCACAGTAACAGCAAAACATTAAAAGATTGACACAAATTTCAATGTGTTGTTTCAACCATATTGAAAACTAAAGTGTTTGTGTGTGCGTGCACTGTGCACCTGTGTGTTGATTATGAGTGAATATAACGTGGCACCTGTTTTAGTTGCATCATCCCACCTCAAGTGACATATTGGAATTAGTTATATGATGCATTGGTAAAGCTAAGTGGCTAGGTACAACGAGAAATGTGAATCATATGGCATTAAAACAACTGAAAATCTCAAGACATCTAAATTTCTCAAACTAAAAGGAACATCTTTTATACCATACCTCACGGAGAAGGCAACTATTTGTCGAACACCTTGAAAGACTTTCAAGTGTCCATTAACACGAACATACATTCCATCTCTGTATCAATTGGAAAATAATACATAAGAACCTCATAATGAGTTGGTTGCTCTTTATATCTGATGTCAACAATAAGGCTTAAAATTTCAATACAAAACTCACTGATGATAGAGAGTGCAACTTACTCTATTTCCTGCATTTCTCTTGAGTCAAAATTCTCGTTCACCCTATTAAGAGAACAAAAAATAGAGTAACTCATTATCAGAAACCAGGGTGGACTCAGAACTTATATCGTTACTGATCAATCTATCTATCTTGTGCAAGAAAGTGGTAGGTATAATTGAAACACATTTTTAGCTTCTGTTGCTATAAATTGTGCATTACATAAAACAATATAATCTAAACAAATTATTCAAACTGTTAAAAATGTGATGACATAAACTGTATCTAACTAAAAAAATGCAAACATTACCATCTTCGGCATTTGATTCGCCCTGTTCCATCGTCAATAGTGAAACCAACATCAGTGTTCCTTTCAGATTTATCAAATACCATGCCAACCACCGATACCTAAACCAACCACATATAATTTTAATTACAACTTTTTAAGAAAAGAAAACTTAAATATGTTGATTTTTCGAAAAAAAAAAAGTTAGTACATTAGCAACATCTGCCCCGCTGATTACAAAATTTGACTTTTCATCACCAGATTGATGGGATTCGCTTATCTGCTTCACTGTCACAGGAACCAACCCGTGAGTCTCGCGACTCTGCAACAACAGTCAAAACAACAATTCCTCAACAAGTAATAAAACAAAAATAATATCGAAATAAAACCCCTTGTTTGGTTGCCAGGAAATTGAAGGGCAAGCAACCAAACACTGACTCAGATCGAAACCCTAAGTCGTCATTTAACTATCACAAATACAAACGCAATATACTTTTCATTTTGCAGTTATTCGAGAGGCTAAGGGAGGCATATGAGAGAGTGGAGGAGATGCGTTACCTTGGCCGGAGATGGAGTGGAATCACCGAACTGAGTAGACTGAGAAGCCATGAAGCCGCCGCCGGAGAAGGCGGAGGTGGAATCGAATTGGCTGCTTGAGAACATCGCTGAAACCGTGGGAGAGAGAAATTTATCTGGGAAAGGAAAGAGAGGGAAAGTAGGGCATGAGATGATTTGATGCTATTTATATTTGGGATTTGGGAATGCAAATGATCTTCCCGCCAATCTTGTTTCGACTTTTAATTTTCCCGCTAAATCTTCATCTTGCTCATTTCCCTCTTTTTTGACCCGACTCTTATGGGTAAAATCGAATTTATCATTTTCTTTTCTTTTTAAATTAATCGGAAATTCGAATTGTTTTTTAAACAAAATCTTTTTTCTTTGTATTTTTCCCAAAGTTATGATAGGATGGAGTTTTCTAACAAAAACAAGTGTCATAAGAGTACGAACACAAAAGGTTAAACATAATCAGAAAAGGAATACAACTCGAATTGTTTATTTTGAAAATTGGATAACGTCCTTGGTTATATATGTCACTTATGTCGAGCTCACAACTCTTTAAATCACACATCTTCTCATCTTTTTGTGTATATGTTGACAAATGCACATGAATACGTTGGTGTTTAATTAATTTAATCCGCATTACTTTTGAACAATCTTTGTGTTTTTCTAAATTGAAAAAATCATCATAGTTAATGGGGGCATATTAGTCATAAAAAACGTAGCTAATGTTTGTCTTGATCTCTCATAATAAAATAAATGAAACACCAGCTCGATGGAGGGTTCCATTTTCTCATGGCGTGAAGCTTTTTCGCAAAGATAAATTTGCCAAAATGAAAAACAAAAATATATGATTTACAAATTCCATCTCATATATCGACTATAACGGATGACATGGAGCTTGAACTTTACTTGGTTTTTTTGTGAGATTGAACACATTCATGCATTTGTTGAAGTTACCACTTTTCTTATTCTTTGGTGTCATGCATATATGCTATACTATTTTATCATGCATATTACGTGGATGCCCCTCTACTAGTTGAGAGCCTGATCATGGTACTTATAGGGAAGAGTCCCTATCATCTCCTGTAAAGATCAGAGGGTGCAAGCTGATGATAGCTGATATTCATAAAATTCGGTGTGATTTGGGGCCTTGTTTCATCAAAGCTAACATACTCAGCTTTTCGTTTCTTTATTCATTTCTTCACATGTGACTATGTTTATTAGTTTTTTTTACAAATCAATTCATGACTGTTACGTATGGTGTCAGTTACCCCATATTAGGAGAACAATTTATAAAATTATCGTTATATAAAATCAATTTTAACATCACTTTTTTTTTTAATTTGATCTCATTTCTCTCCCTGACAGCTCTCTTCAACTTAATCTCTCCTAATGCCAAGTAATTTTCAAATAAAAATATATGATGCTAAAATGAATTTTATATAATGCCTATTTTATAAAATGTTCTCCTAATATAGGGTTAAGTGGCACCAAACGTAACAGTTATTAATTGATTTGCAACAACACTAATAAAGAGACCGACAAGTGTAGAAATGAATAAAGAAAATAAAAGTTGACTATGTTGATTTGATAATAATCTGTTTCTGCTTTTAGGTACTATCTAAAGATGGTGTTTTCCAATGGAATCAGCTAGAAAACCTCGTAGTTCTTGCCAAAGAAAACGTGATCAAGATGAGCAGCAATCCTGCATTCCAAGCAAAAGACATGTATGTGTCTGATCATGCCCTGCTTGCCAATTTGTTTGTTCTTATGCTGGAGAGTTTTAAGATCGTTATATCAAAGCTTCACATTCAATTCAAGAGGTTTTTCTTATTTTATGAAAAGGAGAAACATAATCTTTAGGACCAAGTTTTGACAAGCTTATTGTGGAATTAGCATGAGCTCAAAACTTAATTTAACCATTTTTAACTCAAGTGTCAGACTATTTTGCTTTCATTTTTGGTGTCGGGACAAGTAGATTTTCCAACCGGTGTGCAAGATCCGATGCTTTCGTGGAGTGAGGGGTATGTATCTGTTCTTGAAGTATACATTTTAGGTTTTATATTGTCCCTTAAAATGCTTTTGTTGAACTTTGCTTATTTGAATTTTCTTTGATTGTTATGTCTTTGGTCTAGATATCGGTCTAATATTTCTATATACTTCCAAAATATTAGATAAATATAAATATTGAACCGACATTCAAACCAGAGACATTTTAAGGGATGATGTATACATACACATCAAACAAAACCCAAATCAATAAACAATAGTTCATAAATAAAGTGAAACGAGCCAACCCATGTGCAACTCCATCATCAGTAAACATGACCAAAATATTTTGCAGTGACCAAATGTGTCCGATATGACTACATATATGGACCCGATTTGACCACCTAAATATGTCCGATATGACTCCTGGCTGAGAGCTGTAGCGAGCAATTTATAATTACCCACAAACAGGTATTAAAGTCTTATCGTAATTACTGAAAAATATAACATAGATATTTATAATTAAAAGAAATGATTCTAAAGACAATATTTGCGTTGCAGCCCATCACTTTCACAATTCCCACTTTCCCTTACGTTTTGAAGTAATAATCCAAACTACTTCCCAAAACGTTTATGTGGCCGGCCATGGCTCACACAAATAAATAATATAATATCCGTTTTTTCCAACTAATTTTTGAAGTCGTTGCTCACTTGCTCACTTCCTCTTCGCCCCTTTCCCTTAACCACCAAAAATCATCCCCTTCTCCCACCACCTTCTTTCTCTCTCTCACTTCCACTGGGAAAGCAGGAGCCATGGACTTCCTGTGCGTAAATTGCACAAGCACAGCTCCATCTCCTACCAAGCACCTAAGCTCGAGAGCTCACGCTGTTCCAAGCCACAGATTAAATGCGCCGTTGCAAGCTCCGACGTCGTTTAAGTACAGGCTTCGAATACGGAGAGGCAAGAGACCGTTGCAATTCCGAGTTTCGAACGTTGCGTCGTCCGCAATCGAAAAGCGGAGGAGCTTGGGGAGCGGCGGTGAGAGCAGGTTGGGGCCATCGAACAAGCCTAGCGCCGCCATGGAGCAGCTCGACTTCGAACGTGGCGTTTGCGTGCCGTTCCGCAAGTACACACCCGAAAATGTATTAAATTCAACTCTAGTTCATTGAATTTATATTATATTTTATTAATTTCTTTTAATTTTTGGCGTGAAGTTGTATGTTAATGTTGTTGATAATGAAAGTTGAATATGACGGGACGCAAATGATTCAGTCCTGGTTGGAAATTGTAATTGATTTAGTTTGCTATGTTTCTAATTGAATTTGTGTTTAATTTTGGGCGAATTTGATGATCATCTAGTTTCTTTTGAAATATGGATGATGAGAAGGTATTTGGATTTGATGCTGTTATTAGGTGAGGAATAAGGTGTTGGAATCCAGAGGGGCAATTGTGTCTCTAATTTCGCGAGGCGTGGAGATTGTGTGGAGTTTGGGATTGTACTGGTCTGCCTTGACGTATGACTGCTTCGTCGGAAGGGATGAAGAAGTTGTTCCATTTCGTGCTCGGCAACTTAGAAACCTCCTGTGTGATTTGGGGCCTTCTTTCATCAAAGCCGGCCAGGTTTGCACCTCACTCATATCAGTCATATCCTCTTTTCCTAGTTGAAATATGTCAGTATACTTCCACTGCATTAGCTGAAAATAGCTACAACAAAAAAATGATGCATTAGCTGTAAGTTTTTCCAATCAGGTTTTAATATTTAAGATCAAGAATGCAATGAAGAAGTAAATATGTAAAGATCTAAAAGGTTAGATTAGATGTAATAGGAGGCACCCTTCATTGTGGTCGATCCGATGCATTTGGGACAAATATTTTTTGAGATTATAATCAGAGTTTTGACTGTTTTATTTTTTAATTGTAAGATTGTTCTTAAATAACTTCAATGGTTTTCACATAGCTTTCTGAAATTCAGATCGATATAAGAAAAATTAGAATGAAATTGTCACCATGTTACTTCAGTTGTAGTATGAAGTATCAAAGTGGAAAATTTCTCACCACATACTGATTTGAAATCTAGTTGTACTCAGCCATTGTATTTTAGGTTCATATATTTGCTCAAATATACATATGCCTGATTTCACCCATGTATTGAAAGGTTCTTGCAAACAGACCTGATATTATCAGAGAAGATTATATGAATGAACTGTGCATTCTTCAAGATGACGTTCCTTCCTTCCCCAATCAGGTAAAAACTCATTTTACCCAAAAAAAAAAAAAAAAAAAATCTTGTTTCTTGTATCTGGGATGAGACAATTTTGTTCTGTGGAGTTTAGATAACTTAAAATAGAATTTGGCATGACATTGGTTCAGGTTGCCTTCAATATAATAGAAGAGGAATTGGGTCGACCCCTAGAAGCTGTTTTCAGTAACATTTCGTCTCGGACGATAGCAGCTGCCAGTTTAGGTCAAGTTTACCGAGCTACGTTACGTGATTCTGGAGAGGAAGTTGCTATTAAGGTTTACATAAGGGCCTTTTCTTAGGTCATTAACAGCTCCACAATTATTATGTTGCAAAAATGATGAAAAGGTTACTGTGGCAAAAATCCCGAAAACAATCTAAATTTTTATTATTATTTTATTAATATTTACAGGTCCAAAGGCCGGAGATAGAACCTATAATTTACCGGGATCTTTTTCTATTCCGTACTCTTGCTTCATTCTTGAATGGCATCAGTCTACAGAAACTGGGGTGCAATGCTGAGCTGATTGTTGATGAATTTGGTGAGAAGCTTTTGGAGGAGCTTGATTACACTTTGGTACATTTCAGACCTGCGCTATAGCACAAAAAATGAACCTTGATGGCATTATATTTATTCCTACGGCTTCATTATCATCATGACTTGAATTGCAGCTTGAACAACCACTATGATTGCATTTTTATTTTGACCTTTCTAATTACTAGCGGAACTCTGTTTCCTGTAATACAGGAAGCCCGCAACATTGAAGATTTTATTGTGAACTTCAAAGGTGATCCTACGGTTAAAATTCCTAGGGTTTACAAGCAACTTTGTGGTCCACGTGTTCTAGTGATGGAGTGGATTGATGGTATTCGGTGCACTAACCCACAGGTATGATTGTAAAGATAAACAGTGCTATTTTAAAGAAACATGAGAAGATATATCTTTATCAATAATATCCCTCCATGTATTTCAGGCTGTTAAAGATGCTGGTATTGACGTAAATGGGTTCTTAACGGTTGGAGTCAGTGCTGCATTGCGGCAATTGCTAGAATTTGGGTTGTTCCATGGAGATCCACATCCTGGAAATATTTTTGCCATGCAAGATGGACGTATTGCATACGTGGACTTCGGGAACGTAGCTGTTCTTAGTCAGGTGAAATATGGACTTCAATGGTATTTAATAGGAAAACTCGAAATCTTTAATGTATTCTTCTTATAGCTGTGAGGGTTTAACATAGTACGTAGTAACCATCCATACCAGTAGAACAGCCCAGCCACCAAAACTAGTACATTTCAATGGTCTATATGAAAAATAAGAATGCATTTGTATATGTTAGTTTTCTATTATGCTTTAGTTTTTCTTAATTTGCCTTGCCTACATATAGATCTATCTTTTATTTTTCAGCAAAATAAACAAATTTTGATCGATGCTGTTGTCCATGCTGTAAATGAGGACTATGTTGAGATGGCAAATGATTTCACTCGACTTGGCTTCTTGGCTCCTGGGACTGATGTCTCTCCTATTGTTCCAGCTTTAGAATCGATATGGCAGAACTCTGTTGGAAAAGGACTGTCTGACTTTAATTTTCGAAGTGTTACTGGTAATTTCATGTCCTATAATTTTGATTCTTATTCCAGTTTTTCTTTTTTCTGTGGAAGTCTGTGCTTGTGTGGGTGTGTGTAGATATGATATGTATATAATCCTTCATCTTAATTATACCCTATTTAGGTATGATTTAGTTGCCTGCAAGGTTTTCTGATGCTGTGAGGGAAAGAGATAATTGTCTTCTGTTAGCTCCTTTTGTTTTTATCTTTTCTTATGTAGTTTGTAATATGCAATATGATTTCTTCTGGCTCTGACGCAGGGAAGTTTAACCAATTAGTCTACAACTATCCCATCCGTATCCCAGAAAGGTTTTCGCTTGTTATCCGTTCTTTATTGACTCAAGAGGGCATCTGTTTTACTTTGCAGCCAGACTTCAAATTTCTTGAGGTAAGGGCAGATCTTTTTCTTTTTCTCATACGCCTTTTCTAATGGATGAAATTAGGCAAGAAGTTTTCTCTTATAGACCATTTAACCCAATGTTAACTTTCTTTTAAACTACTTTTAGTTATGTATACCAAATGCTGCAATGGAGTGCCTGTCATGTTTTGAAATTAGAAACCTCATTTCTCGTATACAAAATTTGTTATTGCGGTGATAGCCATTTGTTGTATGACAAGCTTTCTTTCCCCATACTGTTCTTAATATTATTCAATCAAATAGGTTGCCTATCCATATGTGGCAAAGCGCCTCCTAACGGATCCAAACCCAGCTCTACGTGAACGCCTCATACAGGTGAGTTCAAAGCTATTTTGTATTTAATGTCCTGAGATGGCTGTTAGTTGAATTTTGAATCAAACCTACAAATGTTCAAGAACCTTTCATTCTCATTAACTTGCTCTGCAGTCAAAAATGAAAAGAAGAGAACTTGCTCTGAACGAAATGAGCAGTGTTATCCGTGGGAACAACTATGTTTTATTTTGAGGATTTTTCTGATTAGCTATGAAAAACCTTTTGTTGACACTCAATAAGCATCAAAACTCGTCAGAGCCTTCTTTCCTTCAAGCCCAACTTGTTTTTCCTTTAGATGATGCTAGAATAAATGTATAGGATTCCTCCATGAACCTAGGAGTACCGTTAGACAGTCAGCCCCAAATCATTGGGCATCTTTTCCTTTCCTATCTTGTGTCAGGACAAGGGAATCGTCTGTAATGGGTATGGGATGAATTAAAAACTTTGAATTTCTCCTTTTTGACTTCTTCCTTTTTCTCTGGCCTTATTAGTTTCTCTTTATTTTCCATAACTTTTTCAGTAATGGGTACGGGATGAATTAAACTTTGAATTTCTCCTTTTTGCCTTCTTCCTTTTTATCTGGCCTTATCAGTTTCTCTTTATTTTCCCTAACTTGTTCAAACCACAGCACCTCAATTTTCCCCTGGTTTCGAAATATGATTTCTTTGGTTGAGCTTATGCATCTCTTCTTCTTCTTATTACTATATTGTTTTTTCAATTAGCCATGTCCAAGAATCATCAGCCATATAGATTTGGTTCTGAAATTGCAATCCTTTGATAATAATCTGCTTCTGGTTTTAGGTACTATTTAAAGATGGTGTTTTCCAATGGAAGCGGCTAGAAAACCTCATAGTTCTTGCCAAAGAAAACGTGACCAAATTGAGCAGCAACCCTGCATTCCAAGCAAAAGACATGTCTGTATCTGATCATGCCCTGCTTGCCAATTTGTTTGTTCTTCTTCTTCGGAGTTTAAGATGGTTATATTTTCTTGGCTATGTTGTGCAGACAAGGGTCAAGAGACTTGCAAGTCAGTAGGAAACTGGACCTCACTGACACCATAAAAGATGGAGCTCGCCTTTTCATTTTCGACGAAGGAATTCGTAGAAAGCTCATTCTTGCTTTGACAGAAGATTCAAAGCTTCACATTCAAGAGGTATGAGAACCTCTCTTTTTTCTTATTTTCTGAAGAAACAAAGAAGAAAGAAAATGAAAAACATAATCTTTAGGACTAAATTTTGACAAGCTTGTTGTCGATATGCCATTCTCTATAGCTTGTGGATGTATATAGACTGGTTGAGGATCAGATAGACGTACCGTCAGTTGCTGTGGAAGTAGCGCGAGGTAAAAACTTCATTTAACCCTTTTAAACTCAAATGTTAGGTTACGATCAAAATAATTTGTACCACATTGTTGACCACATTTGGCTTTCTTTTTTGTGTCGGGACGTGCAGATTTTCCAACCGTTGTGCGAGATCTGATGCTTTCATGGAGTGAGTCTGTGTTAGCTGATAGGTAGACCAAAGTTTTTTGGAGTTAGCCGCAAAACATGACAAAGTTTTACCACCTAACGAGTATATTATACGACACGAATCTTACACCGTTTTATTGGACGACAGCCTGTTGAGTCAAGTTGTAAATTGCCTTGCAAATGTTGTATATGAAAAACGTGCACCGCTGCATCTGTATAGAAACATTATTTGGTATAGATATCTGCAAACCAGTTGCAGTTTTTGGGGCAAATCACGAAATTCTCCTTTTGATTCAGATTTTATGAACGGTTTAAAGTTAAATTTATGAGGAAAGTTAGATAATTGATCGAATAGTGAAAATTTATCTAACTAAATTGATTTTTTTTAAAAAAAAATTTCACTCAAACATATAAAACAAAAGCTCAGATATTGCTAAATTAAAATACAAAAACAGAGCTAATATAATTAAGCTAATCTAACTTTGAAACTCTCTTTCTTCTGTAAAATTAGAAAAAGAACCTTCCAAGATTACAGTCGGCACACGTGCACTGCTCATAATATTCTTAAATCGTGGCCAGAAGAATCGCCATTTGAACAGAATTTTATAAGTTGTCCAAGTACCAATGAATAAATACTAGAATATTATACAGAAAAATAAATAAATAAAAAATAAATATTAAGGATAATATAGTTAAAGATTTCAATATCTAAACAGTATAGCCGCGCCCAGTTACCCAAACACTCGCTTGTTCGAACGATACTCAATGGTGGTTCGCGGTTGAATTGAACCCTCGGATTTGGAAGCTGGGAATGCAGTGGTTGCTTCTATTTTCTTCTCCAGATCTGTAATTCTCCAGTGATTATTGAAGAAAGTGTCAGAGTTGAAGAATTTTCGTTTCCTAGGAAAAATGGATCCAGATTCAGTGAAATCCACTCTCCAAAATCTAGCCTTTGGAAATGTAATGGCCGCCGCGGCTCGCAATTACCAGAAGGAATTGCTTGCCAATGAAAAAGCACCGGCCACGAGCTCTGTCAACCAGGAAGTCGACCTTGACGAGTTGATGGATGTAAGTTCTAACTTCAATTCAATTCTCTGCATCTTTCATGCACTTTTCAGTTTTCAGAGCAATGATTTTTATGCGCATTTGGTGGTGGGTAGGATCCTGAGCTTGAAAAGTTGCATGCGGATCGGATTGCTGCTCTAAAGGTTCGAATTTTTTTTCATGTTTTGTTCATGTGGGTATGTGGATTTTTTCATGGTTTTGTGCTTATGTTTAGAGGGTTTGGTTTGGAATTTGAATAGAAAGAAGCTGAGAAGAGAGAAGCTTTAAAGAGGAAAGGGCATGGAGAATATAGGGAGATAACTGAAGGGGATTTTTTAGGTGAAGTTACTGGGACTGAGAAAGCCATCTGCCACTTCTATCACCAGGAGTTCTATAGATGCAAGTAAGCCTCTTACCCTAGAATCTTTTAACACTCATAAACATGGATGAGGGATTGTGTTTCAAAATGAATACCTGGTTCTTTTTGAATGGAAATTAGTAAGAGTCTATTGGACCATGGTGTCCTTTGCTGATTTCTGAAAAGGTATCAATGCATCTGTTTATCCAAGGGAATTTTTCGGGTTTTTCTAGTCCATCGTGTGATTTTATCTTTGTGTATGCTTTTGTTTTTTAACATCATATTGCATAATTATTTCTAAATTTCTGTGTCATTAAATATAGCAATTAGACCAAAATTTTCCTACACTTGTTAGGATAATGGATAAGCATTTGAAGACCCTTGCTTCAAAGCATGTTGATACCAAGTTCATCAAGCTGGATGCAGAGGTCAGTATAAACTTCAGATGGTCTTCTGGTCTTATAATTGGTGCAGCTTTTCGTGATTGCTCGGGTTGATCCTACTTGTTCCAACCTTCCATTTCAGTCATTTAGTTGGAAAGCTTTAGAATGGTGAATTGACCATTTGAAAATGAAATGCAGAATGCCCCCTTCTTCATCACCAAGTTAGGAGTCAAAACTTTGCCTTGCGTCATAATCTTCAGGTCAGGCCATCTCCATCTAACTATTATATCTATATGCATCCCCATTTCCAGTATTTAAGATGCATATCAGCATGTGGTGGCTCTTAAACAAAAAGAAAGGAGAGCAAATAAAGCTGATACTGTACTAAGATTGCAATCATTTGAACATTCACACTTGACAACGTGTGTATTAACATGCCTCAAGAGCATGTGGTGATGACGTTCATGCTGCTTTCAGCTTACATTGAGATCTTGCATTAAAAATTCATATTTACGAATTCAAAAGGTTTGCCTTTTCAGAAAAGGAGTTGCTGTGGATAGGTTGGTTGGATTTCAAGATATGGGAGGAAAAGATGATTTCAGCACAAGGGCACTTGAGGTTGTACTAATCAAGAAAGGTAAATGCTTTGTCAAGAGTGTTTTGCAATTCTTAGTTTGTTGTAGAGTCGCTAAACTGCCATTTTAACAGGTATAATTAGTGAGAAGAAAGATGAGGATGATGAAGATGATGGATATAAAGACGGTAGTCGCAGGACAGTGAGGTCCTCTGTGAATCTTGATGATTCTGATTCAGACTGAAAAAAGAACACAAAAAAGAAGAAAATGATACCTGAGTTTTCAAATGCTTTCTGGTTGCATGCTTGTATACTTGTTGTCACATCTGATGTATGTTACCTTCTGAGTGGATCTTTTTTGTTTGTTTCTTTTTTAGGAACAAAATTGCATTGGAAATATATTATTCCAGTCCTCCATATTGACTAGAAAGTACTTTCTGGTTTTTCTTTATTTTTTAATGTTACTCAGAAATTTTATCTGTTGCTAATGCACATCGTTTATGTTATGTGGTTCTCACCAAAATTTGAATTTGAATGAAATGAATTTTTAGATTAAACAATGACTAAAAAGAACAAAAAAGATTATTGGAATTGGATCTCTCTCTCTCTCTCTCTCTCTCTCTCTCTCTCAGACAATGACTGTGCAATGAAATGGGATTATATCGCAAGAACCCCCAGTTTTACTGTTAAAAAAAAGAGATATTTAGTGATATACCCATTTCTAGCGCTAATATTATAAATAAACCCTACACAATTGAATTCCTATAAACAAACCCAAAAAAAACCCAAAAAATGATAGCTAGCCTTATTGAATTTAATATTGATTATTAAATTACTTTGATGCCCTATTGAGTGCTTTGGGTATTTTTATGAGATTTTGGGGTTGGGCTTGTTTTAAGAAATTGATGGCAGTTTTGTAATTTATAAGAAGTTAAAAGCTTTTTTGTTATGTTATAAATGGGCTTTGAGTGTGTTTCTAAAGTTCATTTTATATATGGTATTTTTATAATTTGAGCCTCCATATTGGATATAATAGTGAATCTCCCTAAAAAAAAATACGCGGCTGTGAGTCAACCCAAGCTCACCTTGTTTGAGTCAAATTTTTATGTCCAACCAACATGCAATTTAGGCTTTTTGGTTTAGGAAATTTTTGGTAAATGTATCCCAAAAAGTCCACAGAACAAGGAAATAATCAAGCCAAATCCTTGGAGATTGGTAAGTTTGGAAAGAGAAATGATTATAAATCAAGAAGATATATATATATTTTTGTTAAATAATCAAGAAGACCAGAAAAGATTGCAAATTTTGGATCCATGGTGTGGAATTCAGGAGAATTAAGGAAAATATATGATTCTTTTATTGCTGAATGATCAGGAAGAATAACAATGTACATTTGATTATACGAATTAAAAGAAATAATTTGACTATTTCTATAATAAAAAAAGAATATTAGCAATAAGTTTAGAAGATTTAGTGAAACCATTCCTGATTGATATCGATTACAATAATAATAATAATAAATAAATAAATAAAACCCTTTTCGTTTTCGCATATCAGGAAAGGTTTTTATTTTTCTTTCTCGTTTCAACGTTTTATATTAGAAAGAGTAGGTGTTCAGGTAACCTCTTCCTTCAATTTCCTCCTTGATATCCAGTCCAGTATTGAGCCAGAGAAAACGAAGAAGAAGAGAAAGAAAAAGAACCCGTCTTCTCCGTTGCTCGTCACTACTTCTTCTGCACCAGGTAAACCCTAATTCTTTCGATGAAGTGTTGGAATGCATCGAATTTCAATGTGCGGCAGTCTGTGCTTGTTTATTTATTCGAATTTCTTTTATTGGATATTACATGGGTGGAGACTGGTGCAAATTCAACTGAATTTTCCCCTCAAAATCTTATTCGGCGTGAATGTGTAATTAACAAGTTGTTCCAAACGTGGCCTTGGTTGCTGAGAAAACTGTCGATTCGAATATGCTTTTATTTTCTCTAAGTTGCTTCAGTTTTTGATGTTTCAGATTCTTATTGTTTTAAGAAAACAGAGCGTTTCAATTTTGTAATAAGAACTGATTTTTTGTGGACATGTATGTTTGGGTGCAGCTTCATTCATGTGGGAGAAAGACAGAGCAATATATTCCAGAGCTCAAAATCAAACTCGTACAGTTTTCAGCATTGAAAAAGCATTGTTGTGAATTAGATTAAGTTCACATTTGTTAAATCAACCCTCATAAGGGTTGCTTGGTGTGTGCATCTTCTGGGTATGTCCCTCTTTGGTTCATTCAGTTACGTATACACATTTTGTTGTTGGATTAAAGTTGGCTTTCTGTAAGTTCTTTTGTCTTTAATTGAGCCATTTCTTTCCATAGGACCATGCCTCGTAAAGTAAACTACGGAGTTGATTATGATGATGACTACGATGTCTATGACGATTATGATTATGATGATGATTCTGCCATAAAAAAGAATGGTTAGTGACTTTTTTTAACTTGAATTTATTTCATTGTTTCACCCGGGCTTTATCTTGTTTGGTTGTGCCGTTAGTCGCATCTTCTTGAGGCTATTGCCATTGGTTGACAGTGGCCATTTGATAATGTATTTAAGTTTTATATTTCATTGACTAGAAGAGTGGGTAATCAGATCAGTTTCACTCTGCATGTTATTTTACTGGTTTTGGAGTAATTTTTCCCTTGCTTATTTCCCTTTTTGATACAAGTGTATATTGGCTTCAGTGATCTGTTGTGTTGGTTCAATCTTCAAAAAGCACAAAGGTTCAATTCACTTTTAGATTGAAAGATGTTTGTGCAATCTAGAAGATGTTGGCTTGTCCAATTTTTTATTTTTTGAAAATCTCATATGATGCCGTGCTATCTTGCAATCAGAAAAATGCTAGCTAAGTTTGTAAACTGCAAAGTCTCTGTCAATAAATCCTTATTTATCTGTTTACATCGTTTGTTTGCTAATAATTACCCTTCAGATATGCAGCTGTTGTGCTGATATTATACATGTTATGTTATACCAACTGCTCAACATGTAATTGCTTTAACAGGCAAAGCACTTGAGTCAAAGCGGGAAACTGAAAGGCCTGAGGTCTGGCGTTGTTCCATTTGCACGTACGACAATGAGGGGAGCATGTCTGCATGCGACATTTGTGGGGTTCTTCGAAACCCTGTGGTGAAAAGCAATAGTGATAAGAAAACAGGTAATAAGTGTATCATAGGCTTCACAATATAATTTTTGAGCTACTGTATGATTTTTATTTTTTGATTGGAGTTCTGTGTGACAAGGACACTCCTTTTGCTTAGCCCTTGTTTATAAGAAGAATTTGTATGTATCTTTTGGTTTGCGAAAGGATACTATATTTAATCTAACTTTCATTTGAGATCACCCTTTGGGTGGATCTCATCTGTTTCAGGCAAATATTTCTATGTTAGTGTCCTTGTTACTCAGGTTTCATTTCAAGTTCATTGCATCCTATAAAAAACAAAATAAAAATCAAGTTCGTTGCCCTTTTTTAGAGTAGATCTCTTTCATGCAGTTGAAGGCAGATGCAAAGATTCTGGAGCATCCATAATGGCCAAGTCTCTTTTTGCATCATTGCCGTGCCAGACACCCAAACAGGCTGTACTATTTCATCAGCAGAAAGATGATTTTGTGATAGAAGAGGGCAATAATTTCCACAAGCTTGGGGATTTCCAAGGACCTATTCATGAATTCTATAATGCGTTTAACATTCATAACAATCACCATATTAATATAGGTCTGCACCCTTTTCCAAAAGATGATGTGGAGTGGAATTAGATCATCATTTTCACAGTTGAGAGATGCTTTTTAATCCAAGCATTCTACCATCTTGCTTCTAAAAAAATATCATTAGATATAGCTGTGAGATATATCTTGCGACTTCTAAGTTTAATTGCATTGATGATACAGCTCCTTTCAAGTTTGATGTTCCATCCCCAGATGATTTGGTTTCTAATGGATTGTGGTCCTCTAGAACGGGTTCAAAAGGTATACTTTTCTTATTTTATCAAAGTTCCATTGTGATGTGAATTTTATTAATCACAACTTCCAGTCTATAGAGAAAAGTTCCCATATTAATATAGTAAGCTGTGGAGAGCGCTAGAGGAATGCTATTTTGAAATTTAAAAGTTTTATAGTGCTTATAATATAGGTTAACTTATGATATAAGAGATCTAGAAGTTCTTGCCAAACCTGGACAGAACTTTCCATGGCTTGAGCTTGTTTGGGGGTCTTCAACAATGGGTTGTTTCAGGCCCGTAATTGAGAAACTGCTTGGCTGGTTCTGGACTGAGAAGAAACCTGCTACCATAACTGATTGCATATAATATTTGCCTAGTGCACTAAGAGGTTCTTTTAATCATCTATTTTTGAGAAGACTACATGCTTTATTGGTCATTTTTCTAAAATGCATTTGTTTAGCTTTTCTTAGATTAGATGTTTGATACGGTCTTCTACTATGTTTTACTTGCAGCCAGTGTTAATGACTTGAAATCTTCAAAAGTTTCCTCGAAGGTTGCTAAGAAGAGTGGTGCAGTTAGTGGACAATCAAGTGCTGAATGGTCAGATAGCTCCTCTGCAATAGGGGAAAGAAGTAAACAAGATAGATTTGATGAGGGAAACCAGTTGGAGAATCAGACAGTCAGCTATCATGATGGAAGTAGTGACATAATTACTTTACAAGCAAATGGTAGATTGTGTGATGGTTCGTCAGCACCGCAGCCAAGAAGCAGACATGACAGTGTGGATGGGAGCACAAATTCTTCTGTGATTAGGGGCAAGCAGCAGAGTGTTACCAGTGGCTTGAAAAATTTGGATTTGGATGCTAGATCTGGATCTTCTAATAATGTTAATGTTAGAGAATCTCATTCACAAGCAGAGTACAAACCTGAAAATTGGATGCTCCCTGACCAAGCTGTAGATACACTGACTCAACTAAATCTTGCAATAGTAAGCCACTTGATTATGGTCTTATAATCCTATTCGTCCTCCTTCTACTATTATTACTACTACTACTTCATAGGAAATGAAGCCAATTTTTATTTCACTTGTTATTGTAGGTTGGCCATGTTGATTCTGGAAAATCAACACTCTCAGGTAGACTGCTTCATCTTTTGGGAAGGATATCTAAAAAAGAAATGCACAAATATGAGAAAGAGGCGAAGTTACAGGTAACCTCATTGCAATTTAGTATTTGAGTGTTTCAGAATCTTGAATCTTGTGTTCAACATGGGTTCATGATTTAATCAGGGTAAGGGCTCTTTCGCATATGCTTGGGCATTGGATGAGAGTGCAGAAGAAAGGGAAAGAGGAATAACTATGACAGTGGCCGTTGCATATTTTGATTCCAGAAAATATCATGTTGTTGTGCTCGACTCGCCTGGCCATAAAGATTTTGTTCCAAACATGATATCTGGGGCAACACAAGCTGATGCCGCGATACTTCTCGTAGATGCTTCAGTTGGCGCATTCGAAGCTGGTGTGGATGGTAGCAAGGGACAGACAAAGGAGCATGCACAACTTATCAGAAGCTTTGGTGTTGATCAAATTATAGTTGCCGTGAACAAGATGGATATTGTTGAGTACTCCAAGGATCGGTTTGATTTGATTAAAGAGAGACTTGGAACATTTCTCCGTTCCTGTGGCTTCAAAGATTCTTTGGTGTCTTGGATTCCACTGAGTGCCATGGAAAATCAGAATTTGGTAGAAGCTCCTTCTGATGTCGGTTTTTCTTCTTGGTGAGTTTGCTTGCTTTTTCATCTACTCAAAATCACTACTGATGATGGATACGAGAAGAAAAGTAGTATTTATTTTATACGCAGAAGCAAACTTAGAAATCAAGCTTATTTTTATTTAGTTTCTATTTATTAGTTTTAGAATGTGGGTATTAGTTTATTAGTGGCCTTAGTTATAGGGTCTAATATTAGGGTATTGCAGATTTTTTTTGTTATGGAATTTTTTCCTCTCTCATAGGATCTTAATCTTTTACTTATGTGAACTCTTCAGATCATTTGGAAGCCATTGTATTGAAAATAATGGGATAGTAACTTGTTTTATGTAAAATACCTTCTTTAGGGCCCATATAATGCAATCCTGTGTTCATGTTCTGATAGTAGCTCACCTTAAGAAGTAGATAATGTAGCATCTTAATGAAATTTGTTGGAGAACTTTTCCTTTTGTGCAGCTGTTCTTTTAAATGAAAAATAGTATGAGGTAACTGAAATGCAGGTACCATGGACCTTACCTGTTGGATGCAATTGATTCCCTCCAACCTCCCACAAGAGAGTTTTCAAAGCCACTGCTCATGCCTATATGTGATGTCATTAAATCTTCTTCACAAGGACAGGTATCTGCTTGTGGTAAATTGGAAGCGGGAGCTCTCCGAAGTGGATTCAAGGTATGTTGGTGGGTAGTACTAGATGTCGTTGTGAGTAATCTAACTAAAAATTTGGTCCCTTCCCAAATGGATAGTTCAGTGAATCAGTTAAAACCATAGATTTCATATATTCAAGAATATCCACGCACATGTATGTACTTACATGTAAGTATGCATATGGGAAAATATTCTTTTGTCAGACTGGTTGATGATCTGCATTCTATGCTATTGATCAGGTGGATCGTGTTTGAAACTTTAAATGTGTAGTCTGAATTAACAGTCTGACAAGAGAACCAATTCCAATGAAATGGAACAGTACATTCACACAATTGGATTTTGTTGGTGTGGTCTAAATTAACAGTCAGAAAAGAGAACATTGTCCTGTGTATAAACAATTCCAATAAAACCCAATTGTATGTTCAAGCAATTGGGTTCAATAGGAATTGCTTATACTTGTATAGCAACAGTTTATTGCTCTGTGGTTTTTATTGACATGAGCTATTGAATTGGCTGTCTGTGTCTCTTTTGTTATTTCTTGGATAAAATTGATCCATACGATTTGATGACAGGCTCATGCATGTTCTAACGCAAGTAATCCATTTTATAATCAAATTTCTGGTCTAACCAAATCAATTATATATGAGTGAACAGTTCCTTTGCTCCACCACCCTTGAATTTTCCTTGTACTGTAGCCATAATGAGTTAATTGTGTAGGTTCTGATTATGCCTTCGGGAGAATTAGGGACCGTACGCTCTTTAGAACGTGACTCTCAGGCTTGTGTAATTGCGAGAGCTGGAGACAATGTGGCTGTTACTCTGCAAGGCATAGATGGAGGTCATGTGATGGCAGGAGGTGTGCTCTGTCACCCTGGTTTCCCAGTTGCAGTTGCAAAACATTTGGAAATGAAAGTGCTGGTTTTGGATGTTACAACCCCAATTTTAATTGGCTCTCAGGTCTGTATTTTATTTGCGTGACAAATTACTTTTGCTGTTTGCGTCACTGTTGTTTTATGGAAAGTGATCTAATATGACTGCAATGAGCAGTTGGAATTTCACATACACCATGCAAAGGAGGCTGCCAGAGTTGTAAAAATATCGTCATTACTTGATCGCAAGACTGGCAAAGTGGCAAGAAAGGCTCCTCGCTGTCTTACTGCAAAGCAGAACGCCATTGTAGAGGTGAATAAGATCAAAACCATTGCTTGCTGTTTTGCAGGTTAATTGTACTGTACTTTTGGTATCAATAGTAACCAATCCTTTCCTGCTCATATTTCAGGTTGTTTTGCACCAGCCAGTTTGTGTGGAAGAGTTCTCTAATTCCAGAGCCCTTGGGAGGGCATTTTTAAGGGCATTAGGAAGCACTATTGCCGTTGGCATTGTAACCCGGATTATAGAGGAGCAGAAATAGTTCATTCACCGTTCCGGTTGTGCGGGGAGAATATGATCAATTGGTCATACATTCATACCAACCCGCAATGGCGTTTCAGGGTTTAGGTCAGTTTTAGAAGTGGTTTTATTTTGGTGTTGAATTGTTTTCTTTATAACAATTTTGGGGTTTGGTTGTTGTATGTGCATTAAGCAGTCTCGGCTCATAACTTCATATACACATGTACACCACACCAAGTGGTTTGTACTTTGTAGAGGACTCATTTGTAAAATTTATTGGTTCTTTCATGCATAGTGGTTAATATAAGGTCTACAATATTAATTATGTAAAATCAAATTTCATATTTGTCAATTTTTCTTCTCCATTTCATTTTCCCTTGGCAAGAAAGAAGAATAAATTAAGTGTATTACACTTTATAAAATGGTTTCTTCTCCCTTTCATTTTAAGTTATTTCTAAACCCCGACTTGTTCTTAAAAAATAAAATACAAAAATACATAAAGAAAAAGAAACCCAACTTGTTAAAAATATAAATACAACCAATTTGTGAAAGTCATTGCTCATTGGTGTGTAATTTTCTCATCTTTTTTATGTTCTTATTGATTAAAAAAACTTTTTATGTTATTTTTAAACTAGAAAATTCCAAGCACGCAATTTTTTATAAACTATTTACGTTTGAGCGAATCCAAATCGCATGCAAACTACAGAGAAATATCATTCTAGAATCAATATTCACATTTAAAGGTTGACTATCTTTTATTCTTCCTTAAAACAAATGTTGTGTAATTCAATATTTTTTAAAATTTCTCAACTCTCTAGCACGAGATGAAATCCATGATACCATAGGACCTATATGAAATTCGATTGGTGTGAGAGAATTGAGAGGGGAAAAAAAAAAAAAAAAAAGATTTGGTCCTTTATTCGGTTCTCATTCTAATTAAAATAGTTAGGTATGAAAATGAACCACTTGTCATTTTTAATACATAATCTTTCAATAAACAATGTCACAAGAAGAGATCATGAAAATCAATTGACACTTACACGTCAAATAAATATTATTGAAAGGTTCAATATTATATTTTTTTCTTTTTTGGTGTTTTAATATTTTGTTGTTTACTGCGAAAATGACGTTTTATTACACAAGAAAATGATAAATAAAAAAATTAATTATAAATAAAAAAAACAGTGGTATTTGACTTTGGAGTTTGGAGAATGATGAATTGCAAGGAGCTTGACTTTTTGGAACATGCAAGTACTTAACCGGGTTACCGCCCACCAAAGTGGGTACAACTCCACACCTCACATGCAAGTCAATTTGATCGATGTTTTTTTTGGGTCAACTTTGGTTGATGTTTGATGAACCATGACATAATAAAAAGCAACTTTTACTAATAATGACAAAATGAAGCTCTTAATCCCCAACAAAATGATAGAAAACGAAATTATTACTATGATTTACTTTTATGTTGCTTATTGATTTATATTGATCAATCATTTAGATATTATTATAATTCAGTAACGCTTAGTAATATCTGAAAAATCTCTTAAGCAGAATATCACATTTACTATATTGACAACATTACTGATTATCTCTCTAATACGAAGAGTGCAAATAATAAATAAAAAAGTAGTTCCCTAATCAGTAATTTCTATTATCAATTTAAAAGCACAACATATTAAACAAGAAAAAAATACTTTTCTAATGTATGTGGAATATACACATGTATGTAAATACATTCATTATCAAATATAGTAACTAATTGAAGGAAAAACAAAATTACATGCCTATAGAACATACCCAAAAAGAAAAACAAATTTTATGGTTTAAGCAGCAGACAATCCATAATCCACTCCCCACATATGAAAAAAAAGAAGTTCAGTGTGAATGGCTTGCTAGCCTAATTGATTCTGTCACTGTCACGTGAGTTTGGTCAAAGAAGCATAAGGGTATATTAGTCATTTTACCAACAAATTTGGATGTATAATTTGCCTTTTATATATCATCCTTTCGGGAAAGAAAAAAAAAAGAAGAAAGAGAAAGAGACCCT
The DNA here is from genome assembly GCF_902201215.1 of Prunus dulcis. Lineage (NCBI taxonomy): Eukaryota > Viridiplantae > Streptophyta > Magnoliopsida > Rosales > Rosaceae > Prunus > Prunus dulcis. The sequence continues at coordinate 35,311,576 of NC_047650.1, read as the reverse complement.
ACCTACTCCTCAGAAAACTGACCTCTCTCCCCAATCACACACGCATAAAGGAAGAGAGACCAAGAATGCTCTCTTTTACTCTCATAAATTAAACAAAACAAAAAGAAAAGGAAATTAAAATTCTCTCATTTCCTGCCTCTCTCTGTCTCTACCCAGAGGGGTTTTGCATTTTTCAATCGAAGATTCTCACATACTAGGTGAGCCAGGTTTCAAATTTTGTGTCTCAGTTTCTGGGTTTCGTTTTTCTCTTCCAATTTTTATTGTTGTGCCTCAATTTTTGGCCTGGACCTTTTTTAATTTAAGTGAATACCCATTAGCGTAAATGTTTCATCTTTTAACATTTCTTCAAAGATTTTGCTGCCTTGGTCGTTTTGTTAGATCATTTGCCAGTTGACTGAATACCCAAGTCCTGGTTTGATCAGTTGTGTGTGTTGTGTGATTGCTTATTGATTCTGATTCATATTTGCTCAGAATAACTATGAATCTTTGGTGTTTATGCAGGTTTAATCAATTTATTTAATGTTAATAATTTTGGATTGATTAGTTTGTTATTGACCCCATTTCAGCTTCATGGATAGTTTCGAATCGTTAAGAGTTGTTGCTGGGTTTGCTAGTATGTATGAAGCGTATGGGTAATGGGTTATTGAATTTGATTAAAGTCAAATACTAGTCTTAAAATATGCTGAAGAAATTGCTTATTGAAATTGATTTTCCTGTGGTGGCTGTTTGCGCCTGTTGACTTTTTTTTTGGGTGTTCTATTCAACTCTAAACCTGAAGAATTGGAGATAAACATACCGCGTAACATCTTGGCTACTGAAACCAACTCAGAAGAATTAAATAAATTGATCTTATATATATATATATATATATATATATATATATAGATATTATTGTGTTCTATATTGTTTGGTTACTCAGCTTAGCTAAACCCATATAGTAGGTCATGGCTGCTTTCAAAGAAAAAAAGAAATGTCTTACTGAACATGTTTTACCGGCCTCTCTTCAAAACTTTTTAGTCCAGATTCTCTGCAAAACCTACTTTTCTTGCTATCATGCTGAACATTTAGGTCATAGATAAAGGTAATATGCTAATCTAAGAGCAGTTTTGTGAGGTTTTTTTTTACTGGTTTGAGTTTTGTGTTGTTCAAAACTGGTGTTTCTTGGCTCTCTACAATCTAATATCCCGTTGGTTTATGTCCTTTATAAGGTTCTCTAATGTGCTGTAATAATTCCAGTCAGTGGAAATTTTGTTTTTAATTATAGGTTACTAAAATTTTCTTTCAGAGTATAGAATGTGGAGAACAATTTTGCAGTTCTTCATATAGCTTGCGTTTCACCATCCATCCATACTTATTGTGATCATTTACAGCCTTGTGTAGGATACTATCGTATGGGATAAGTGACTGTTGACCTGGAAGATTGTGTAGTTTATTCTCAGAATTCCCATTGGTTAAGTGGTGTGTCTGATCCAAGTGTGGGGTGCATTGTCATGTGCTTGTGCTAATTCTAAATAATAGCCCCCTTCATGGCCTTTAAAGCTTCTAATGAAAGAGGAGTTGGGCTTCAACCCAGTTCATTCAATATGGAAGATGTTGAATTAAATACAAATTGGGAAGATGTGACTTGTCCTATATGTTTGGATTTCCCTCACAACGGTGTACTCCTTCAGTGCTCATCTTATGAGAAAGGATGCCATGCTTTTGTTTGTGATACAAACCACTTACACTCCAATTGTTTAGACCGTTTCAAAAGTGCATATGGTATGTCATCTCCTTCAAAATCTGATGTGAGTCCTGCAGTAAATACTGAACAAATGGCATCAGAAGAAGATTGCAGGCCTACTTGTCCCTTGTGTAGGGGGGAAGTTACTGGGTGGGTTGTTGTTGACAAGGCTCGTAGACATCTAGATGTGAAGAAGCGTTGTTGTGAGGAGCATCAATGTACGTTTATGGGTACATACTTGGAATTACAAAAACATGCTCAACTAGAGCATCCTCATTCTCGTCCTTCAAAAATTGATCCTGCTCGGCAGCTTGATTGGGATAATTTCCAGCAGTCCTCCGAGATCATAGATGTTTTGAGCACTATTCATTCGGAAGTCCCTCGTGGGGTGGTTTTAGGAGACTATGTGATTGAATATGGTGATGATGAGACTGGAGATGAGTTTGAGGACTTCCATGGGGACGAACGTAACTGGTGGACCTCCTGTATCTTATATCAGGTTTTTGATAACTTACGAAATTCTAGAAACAGAAGAAGGTCAAGAGTTGGTGACGCAAGAAGAGGAAGTCGCCGAGCAAGCTACGATAATTCGAATTCTGATGAAGGTTCTGTGACATCTGTTGAATTCCCTGAGTATAGAGCAGATGAGACTGATGATGATTTTATGAGTACAAATGGGTCCTCAAGGGGTGGCTCCAGTCATCGCAGGTTTGTGATGTTTCCTTTTTATTCTTGTATCTTTGGATTTTAATCTTTGCCTTCATGATTTGGCTGATAGTATCTTTCTATTTACAGTTTTGTTTGTACATCAACTTTTATGAATTAAATTGGAACGCATAACTTATCATTTAATATCGTATCTCCCACCTAGTCATGGCGAGGACACCTGCTGCAAGAAACCTAATACACCATCTTACTGAAATAAACTTAAACAATGCACCATATGATTCATTTTCTCGTTGAACTAGCTACCTGTGCCAGTAGGAATCTCTTTAAGTCGGGGTTTGTAAGAGTATGTAGAGTTTATAGGTTTCTAGTCCTTACCTAAAACTTATGCATATTGCTCTTTTATTTGCAGTTCACGTAGACGTCGTTCTCGCTTCTATGACAATTAGGTATGCTCTACTCATGGATCTTATGCATCCTCTTTTGTGCAGGTGAAGTTTTCCCTGCAATGGCCTTTTCATGAAGTAATCTATCTATACCAGTATATAATAAATAAATAAAAACCAACTCATTTTCTGTGTACAGTACATCTATCAATTCGATGAATTTTAACACTATTTTGTGAACAAGTAAATCTCATTAGATCTGTATTATATATCTTGTGGCAGTGCTTAACTAGAGTAGAAGTGAAGGGGCAAGAAAGAGATCCATTGGAAGGAAGTGGAATGCACTGGGATTACTGTGGATCTCTTCAGTGGTTTGGTTACATGTAAAAGCAAGCTACATCTGGATTATATATTGTTAGATCTGCAATGAGGTGTGCTGATTGGACATTACATGACACATCCATTGGTTCCATGGGTCCCTTTTTTTGCTTAAAAAAAGTGTAACCTTTGCTTCATATCTTATTAATTTGTGGATTAGTTTAGTGTTTACTGTAGTCTCCAAAATCTCCTTCCCCCCTTCTCACTCACACTCTCTCTACACTCGTTAGCCAAAATTTATCCCATACTTTCATAAATGTCAGTTTTTATAAAAAAAATTCTAAAATAGCCAAAAACTCACTTAAAAATACTCAAATGCCCTCAAAACTAAAACTCACAAAAACCTAAAAAAGCAAAATATGAAACCTGTAATCTATGTTTTCATTTGATTTTAAACATAAAAACTCCCCTGTGTTGGTATCTGTTGTCTCTGTCATTGGGCTCGAAGCTTTGGTATTATTTGTTGTCGTCAGCCATGTTGATGCTATCACCATTGGAGGCCACGCACAACCCTTTGTCAGCCATATATGGACTTCAAAGTTGCTAATTAGATTCCGATATGAACTTTAACATTGCGGAGATGAATCAATAACTCTATAAATGCCTTGTTAAATATATAATACAAATATATGGCTTATTAGAGATAATTAAGTAATTAGATAATGGAGATGAATCAATAACTCTATCAATGTTGGGTGGATGCAGTACTAGGACTAGCTAGGAATCAAGTCATATTTATGGTTCAACTCCTCCAATGATATAACATGGGATCAAACCTTTGTGTTTTATAGATGTTTAAAATCAAATTGAAAACAAAGATTGCATTTTTTTTTAATAAGGTTTTTGTGGGTTTTTACTTATGAGGGTGTTTGAGTAATTTTAGGTGAGTTTTTTGCTATTTTTGAAAGTTTTTATAAAAACTGACATTTATGAAAGTATGAGGTAAATTTTGGCTATTTTTGATAAAAACTCTTAAGCTTATTTTCTCAACACACCTATTAAAGTTTTAAAATTAATTTTTTCTTTTTATTTTTACATTTATAATCCTGAAAATATGCATGGCTGAAAATCTTTTCTTGCTTGGTGACGATGATGTGATTGGATTTTTTCTTCCTTCTTTATTCTTTCTCAAATCGATAATTTTCTTTTTGCCAATGCCAGGAAGGGGGAGGGGGCTATTTGTCATAAACACGATCAAGGTGTTATGGGGATTTGATATGCAAGTCAATATCCTTTTTCATTAGGCACTGGCTAGAATTTGTTGGCCAAATCAATAATTTTCTTATTAAATGGTAAAGCTAGAGAACAAATTAGTATGTAATTACTTTTTAGAGTCACCAATTTATATCAGCATCTTTTTCTTTCTACCGAATTATTCTCTTTCCACCTATGTTCCAAAGACAAAGACATCTCTCTTGTTAAAGCATATTCAATGATGCCATTTTGCGTGGGATTTCTTCAAAAATGTTGTCAATTGCTTAGAGCATTCACAATCATGCTCCTTATGTTTTAGTTAAAATTTAACTAAAAATACTAGAAAGTTATTTTAGGAGCTCTTTATAAAATTTTAATTCCAATCATGCTCCCTAGTTTAGAAAATCATAAATGATTTATTTCTTTTTTTAATTTAGCATAAATGCTCCTTTTTTATATAAAATAATTAAATAAATAATAATTAGCATTAAATAAATATTTAAAATAACATTAAATTAAAACAACATTTAATTATAAGAAGCCACTAGGAGTCCTTTATCTCCTCAAATTTAGGAACTCCTAAAAGTCTCCCTATTTTAGGAGTTGGATAGGATGCATAGTTGGAACTTGGAAGTGGGTTTTCTCACTTCCTAAATTTTATCTAAGGAAGTGGTTATGGATTCCATTGTGGATGCTCTTACTGTTAAATACCCTAGTTCAAAACTAACCAATAGGACAAATCTTCCCAGAAGATAACCATGAAAAAAACCCAAAAATAAAGAAGTATCTCCTGCGAATTAACATAAATATTAAAATTGTTTTTCTAATTATATAGAAAGAAAAAATATATATTTCGTACAAAAACATAAGACATTCATACCATAACACTTGCAAAATATTGCTATTGGTAAATTGTAGTTCATACAAAAGAAATCTTGCCACTTGCTATGAATACTCAAACGGTCTTAAACAACCCACCCACCCAAGATACTTTAAAGTGCTTACTGAAACTTTAGGCCTCCAACATTCATTCAACTCCAGAAATAGGAGTAATTGAGGACTAATATGTGCAATTCTTGGGCAGGTTCCGGATGACGTTGCTTTTCATTCCCATCTTACTGCGCATAGCCTCCACTCCCGATCTTCTCATTTCCTTCAGTACCTTCATCCTGACCATTCGTTCCTTTGACTGCACAGTCGCCAACCCCATGCTCTTGTACCTGAAAATCAGAACACAACTTTCCGTCACCACATGATTTGTTATCATTTTTTTCCAACGTGAATATAGGAGATGGCTCGATCCAAATTGTTTAGTCAAACTATAGAGAATACCCAGCATAAGGGATTAGAACAAACCTTGAGGCTAATGCAGCTGTAATGGCGGTACCATTTGTAGGTGATGGACGCAGCTTCTGGCGATAATAGCGCAAATATTCCCGGGAACCAAGTGTTTTGGTTGATGTGCCATCATCAGATCTTCTAGTAATGATGAGCTCAGAGCCACCACTCCCAAGTTCTACGCTGTTTGCCATATCACCTGATACAACCAATTGTTTGCCAGCCTCATCCACATAACTGAAAACCAAGACAGAAGCAAATCAGCTAAGAGATACCGACACATATAGAAGAAAAGTAATGCTTACAATGAAAAACATAACACAATAGCCATTGACAAAATTGAATAACCTGCTGCTGTAATCATAGAACTCTTCCAACTCGGCTTCTTCTTCATCGTCACCATCGCCATAATGAACCTTGCAATGGCTTTTTGCCGACATATGCTTCCTAACTGCTTCCAAACTGTTAAAAGGATGGCGCCTATCATTGCAGTACAGACACAAAAGATCCCTTTTAACCTGAAAATTTAAGACGTATAGAGTCAACCAATCTCTGAAGCAAAAGCCAAAATGGGAACAAGTTTCTCGAGGAAAATAACATAGAAGGTATTTCAGTACCTTAAGACCAAGATAAGTAAGGAGGCCTTTTGGATCCTTTAAATACTCAATATCAGGAATGAAGAATCCATGTTGTTTGTGCATGTGAACCATGCAGCTTTCAATGGTATCATGCTCTAGATCGCACATAAAGCAACAGGATGGATCCAACTCCTCAAAATCATCTTCATCCATATCCTCATTGGAGGCATGCTCATCTACGTTCATTTCAGTCAAAGATTTTGCAGTCTCACCAACCAAGTCTTCGTCAGAATCAACCTCCTCCCACTCATCTTCACTTTCTTCAGTTTCCTCATCACTTTCCTGTCTTTTTGGGGGAGCTTTATTCACAACACGACTGGGAAGTGGCCTAATTATTGCCTTCTCTTCTTGATCACTGGTCCCTTGAGAGGCCCTCAGAATGTGACTTCGTGATTTGAGATGCTCAGCATGAGCCTTAGAACTTCTATACCCTTTGCCACAAAGACCACAACTGTAGAGCATCGGGGTTTCACTTAAACCATTTTTCTCCTGGGCGAGGGCATCTTGTCTTGCTATAAATAATGTTTCAGTCACCCCGGGAACACCGGCTACCTGATTATTTTAAAGAATACTTCAGAATTTATTAAAGATAATCAAACATGTATGTAATAATGTAAGTGAACACGATGCGGCGCTACAAAGCAACAACATTCAATAAAAGAATTTCATCAAGTGAGTACTAACAAGACGACACTATTTGTAGCCAATGTCCGCAAACCAAAATAGAAGACAGAATCTATAATCCCCCTTGTGGGCAAAAGTGGATTTAAAGACAACTTCAGCTCAGCTTTATAAGACATGCCTGCATAAACTGATATTTGCTCATAGACCAAAATCTTAGAATCCAAAGATTGGCATCTTAAACAATGAAGCATCCAAAAGACATCAGCAGGACCAAACTTAAACCAGCAATAAAGATTTCCAATATCTGTTTGAAATCCAATAAAAAAAGAAAGAAACTAAAACGCCTAACGAAACATATTTGCCCCAGAAAATTGGAATTCGTTTTCTTATTCCATCGTCTGGGAATTTCAAATCCCTTGCTTTTCCTATCTTAAACCAGCAGCAAATTGGGGGAATAATCAACAAATTGAACAAAAACAATCAAACTAAAACCCTAGAAATGATATATACGCAGATGAAAGAAGATGAAAAATGGACGGTACCTTGCGCTTGAGATTGTAGCGGTGCCATTCAGACTTGTAATGGAGCTTTTGGTCCGCGTCGTCCACCAACTCTTTGTTGCAGGCGTTGCATGTTAGGCCTGGCATTCTCTCTCTGTATGGCTATGGAGCTTCGCGCTGAAGAGTCGATGCGATTTTTCGCAGAGCCAAAGAAATGTTTAGGTTTGGGTATGAAGGAGGCTGTTGCTGTGGCTTTGTGGGTTTTATTTTATGGGTCAAAGAAATGCGCGACGGCTCGCAGTCGGTCAGTTGGAAACGGTGCTAAGAGTGTCCACCAAGAGTTTGATTGCGCAAGCGCAACCCTCAGCATCAGAGAAGGAAGTCATGGGCCTGAGTTTGGGCTCATAAGTTTGAGGCCCAAGTTAAATCTGGCAAGGGCCCCTCCTCGTTATTGTTGTTACAGGGGAATTTTTTTTTTTCTTTTTATACAAACGATATTGAGAATGAGAGAGGGAGGGTAGAATTTCTCGCATACACTACTAAAATGTCATGAAATTCGAACATAAGACCACTAGTTTGCAAATCAATTTCCTTTTACAGATGATTTATTAGTCAATGATCTTGATTTTATCGGTCGTTTTTTAGTAATTTTGCATGTGTACGTTTCAATTGAAACCCACCCATCATGAGCATTTGGCTATGTATTATTATTATTATGTGTTGCATGCATCAGCATATCATGACACCTATTGGACCTTGAATTAGTAAGGTTTTCATTCTTATATTTGAATGTGATTTTGTGTTCTCTTATACTGTCCTTGTTCAAAGAAAATATTGGACAAGTAACTTCTCAAAATATTAAGAGAGATGGAAATCGAACTTAGAACTTCAGGTGCATAACTCTTTAACGACAAACCCCTTTCTATAAATATTGTCATGCACCTACATATATAATCCAAAACGTGAAGGTATGGCAGAAGAGAAACCACATCCCTCGAAAACCATTAATGCGCCAAATCAGTAGTATAATATGTACTTGCATCATAGGGGGCATGTTTTTTTTTTTTTTTGTTTTTTTTATTTTTGGTCTTTCTTTCTAAAAAGATAATTAATTTAACCCATTGGGGGATAAAAAATATACCTAATTTCAATATCCGATAATTCGATTTCTCTTTTTTTAAAATACTAATAATATTGAAAAAGGAAGAATCAAACTAATAATTCTCTTTTGATATAATCATCTACTGGGCATGTGTCAATTGGTTTTCTTTTTTTTTATAAAATTAAAACGAAATATGAATAGTTATGTTCCATAAAAACATGGCATATTATTTTATTTTATTTTAAATTTTAAATTTTTTAATTAAAAAAATGTGAATTTACCATATTGTCCTCATTTAATTAATAATTTCAATTCTTAATATTTAAATTAACCAAAAATATTTTCTAATATTTTAAATGTTTCATCATTCTCTACTTTTTGCTATATATATATATATACAGTCCCGATCTCTTGGACCACAGGAGTCCAAGAGATTGTGGTCACCCACCGTTGGATATTAATTTTCAAAATGATAATAAATGCAATATGACATAAATGATTATTACCCGATTCAAGTCAACCGTTGAATTTACATCCAACGGTGAGTGACCATAAATCTCTTGGACTACAGGAGTCCAAGAGATCAAGACTGTATATATATATATATATATATATATATATTCAATAATTTGCAAAGAAGCATGCCAGTAGTTATTATACCGCCTCCAAATATCGTGGGCTGCAGCCACCTCGACCACCCCGAAGGTAATAACGGTAATGGCTCAAGTAACATTATGTCTTCGCACACGGGACAAAACCAACTATTCTTCTTACGTCATCTCGCAATGCAACCTGCATGAAAAATATGTAAACGCAACCATAGCAATAGTAATCATTGGCTGCCGCAACCATAGCAATAGCAATATTAAAGAGGTGTTATTTGCTCATTACTACCAGAGCAAAAACAAATTAGTCAGAGAATGTCATAAGTTGACTTAATCAATAATAATCGATAACTCATTACTACGTGAGTTTGATACTTAATGATAGATAGCTCATTACGATGACATGACTTTGTGTGATGAGTAAAAAAAATATCTTTGTGAATATGATTTATTTTTTGTTTTAATTTTTTTTTGAAACTAAACAAGCTGTCCACGTGTCCTCTTATTAACAAGGTTGAGTTGAGTCGCACTAGACAAAAATCGAAATAATAATGATGATGATAATAATAATAATAATAATAACCGCTAGAAACCTAAAAAACGAATTGAATCTCCTGAAGGGACAGAAATTGCGATACACACACAAACACAAAACACCCTTTTTAACCTCAATCTCTCTCTCTTTACAACTAACTCTTCTATCCCTTTCCCTCGTTCCCTCGGTTCCCATTCCCTCTCTTTTTGGCTTCTCGTCTCGCGCACGAGAGCGCATGGCCACCATTTCCAGATCCCGACAAGCCCTGGAGTCCCGATCTGGCGGGAAAATTGTCCGCCCTAGACGAGTCGCCGGTGCCAGGACTCCGTACGACCGGCCGAGATTGGCAAACCCTGGCCCCGAAAACCCTAATTGGTTCTCCAGGCTCATCTACTCCCCTACTCGCATGATTGCCAGCGGCGCTGGGAAGATAATTTCCTCTGTATTTAGCCCTGACTCTTCCTCCTCCTCTTCTTCAGGTACCCAAACCCAAGTGCCTGGCAGTTTTGTGATTTAGTAAAGCAAAAAGCTATCTTTTTGTTTTGGGGTTTTTCGTGCCATTGTTACTGGATTTTTGTGTTTGATTTTTCAGAGGATGGTACTGACGACGAAGATGTTGATGATGATGATATTTCTACTCAAGAAGATGATGGACTGAATAAGGTAATAGCTCTAAATGTTGCTTATTCAGTTTTATTGTAGGTGTCATTATTCTTAAAGTTGGGCAATTCTTTGGAAGAACTTGCACTAGATATTTTTAACAGTTATATGATGCCAGTAGACTGTTTAACAAATTCAGTAAGCATGCAAATTGAGTGGGACTGATTGCTTCGAAGTGAAACGACCTGAGATTTTTAACTGGAAAGGATGCGTTCTCTTTTTCACAGCACTTGATATCTGTTCAAATTTGTTAGTTTTCCCATGATTGTGGTTTGCTGACTCTCAAGATAGTTGGTATAGTGCTTTTAAGTTCCTGAATTGCTTAAGCTGAACAGTTTTGTGAAGATTGCATCAGCACATCATATGATATTTGTGATAAATTGGTAATACGACATGGGGTAACAGATTCCGTTATCCACACTGAAAACTCGATCCTTTGGGAGTTTCCATATATATTCACTTTTCTAGGGATTTGGATTCCACCTCACTTGGAAATTAGGGTATTTTCACAAGTGTAGTGGGCTCTGGCAGACTAGCACTTGAAATTATGGTTCCAAACAGAGGTTGTAGAAAACTAGTTTAGAATTTGTATACTTGGGGTAGGTTAGGGTTGTGGGGATGATTAGGAATAAAAAGGACGTCGTGGAACTTTCCTTGCAGAAGTGAAGTTGGAGCTTTAAGCTGATTTTGACGAGTTATTAGAGAACTTTGTGGAAAAAGCATGTGGTAGGGGATTTATTTGTGTAAGAGAAGGGATTTATCTGATACGGGGTTACCAAGAATTTTGAGAGGAATGAATTTCAGGACTGTCCAGGGACTATGAACATCAATACAGTATCTGTATTCAAACTATTTATTTAAAATTAAAAATTTTATTTTAACATCGGAAACTTCTTTCAAGTTCCTTGTCATTTTAGGGTGTATAAGACAACTACATATATGGCTTTTTTAGTTTCATTTCATGTTTACTACACATACAATATTGATTTTTGTGGTTGAATTAGAGGAATGGGACATCAGGAAAGCTCAGTTTCTTTAGGAAGGAGCCCCCAGCAACACTAGGGAAGAGCGACAACAAGCATGTAATTGAACAACTGCTTATGCAGGAGACCTTCTCAAGGTAATGCTGCACTTCCTTGATATTAAAGATAAAACATTGTACTTCTTTTTATATTTCACATTTGGACATGTGCTTGTTTTATGCTTACATCATTTTTCTCCACTTCATTTATTAGCCATGTGTTCTGATTTGTTTTCCCCTGTGCTATAGTGCAAGTTTTTACAGAATATGTATCTTTATATTATCCTTGATTTATTTTCTGCATTTAGCTTCTTAAGTTCCTATTTTATTTCCATGAATATTAAGTTATTGAATCTTGTTTTATGCTCCAACGAATATTTCTTCAGGATTAATTTCTAACCTGGGTTCTCCTATCGAAGTAGAAAGTGGTTGTTCACGCTTCAAATTTAGGACATGCATTGAGTGATTGACGTTTCCTTCAATTTCTAAACTCCTTATCATGAATATAGTGTTTGTGTGAGCCCTATATTGACTGGGTTGGTTTAAATTGGTCTTTTAGGGAGGTTCCCACAAATTGTTATGCATCGTGCTACTTTTCTGCCAATTATTCGTCATTTCTATTAACTAGTTATTTGACTTAAACTTTGCCTTTGATTTGACCAGGGAAGAATGTGATAGGTTAATAAAGATTATTAAATCGAGAGTCGTAGGTTTTACCACTGCTGAAGATGCAGAGAATACAAGACCAAGTGAGATACCAAACAAAACAGTTGGAAGTGAAAGTGGTTACAATTGCAGGATTAAAAACATACAAATTATCCTTATTTGACTTACGTTGTTAATTGCACTGCAGATGTAGACACGCCTGATTTCTGTGGAACAGCTGTTACGGAGGCAAAAAAATGGTTGAAGGAGAGGAGGTTGGGATCAAGTTCAAAGTCAGATTCGGATCATGGAACCTGCACCTTAAATTCTCTTATGTTCCCACAAGTGAGTGTTCTTCCTCTGGTATTATCTCATGGCTATCATGTGCTTTCTACTTTTTCCCCCATGTCTGGATCCTTATCTTTGGAATAAAATCTTCCCTTATGTCGTAGTACAACCCTTTTCATTCAGATCTTGGTTGAAATAGGCAATTCTAAACTTTCTAATCTCTTGATGAAAGAAAACTACATAGAAGATATATGCTACACCTTCTCCGAAAGTTTATGGTAGAAATTTGGTAGAGATACCAAAGTCTCTTGATATATTTCAATTTAGTACTTTCATTATATCATTATGTTTTATATGCAAGGACAGGAGGTTGAGTTTTCAATTTGATTCTGTTGGTGCAGGGGGCTGAAGACAAAGGTGGTTCACCAGTGGATGTAGCCAAGCTGTATATGCGGGCACGTCCTCCATGGGCATCTCCTTCTATTAAGCATGGAGAACTGAGATCTCCATCATCAACAGGGATGCAACTTTTCAATGAAGAAACCCCATATTCAATTGGTGGCAATTCTGTGTCTACATTGAAGGTACCATTTGGAATTTTTGTAGTCATATCTTTTTCATTTTTGAGTTTGTGACAAGTAGGACTTGGACTGTAGACTCAAACTGCTAATGGGAGGTTATTTACTCCTTCGTATGGATGCCAGGTCCTGGGTAATGTTAAATGTGGCAGTTCTTTAAAAGAAAAGATTGAGGCTGGAGATAGATTTTCAAACTGAACAAAGACTAGCAATCCATTTAGGATTGGATAATGTTTTGATATTTCAATTAGATGATGACTTTTCTTGAATCAGGATTATGCGGGTTAGAGAAATTCTGGTATTTATGGTTCTGTGTAACTATGAACAGCAAGCAAGGGTGAGCTGCAAATTTAATGGAGAAAGTCTAGAATTTTGTAGTAACTAAAAAAAGTCAGGTTTTGTTGTGTATGGCTTGGTTTTCCGGTTTGAATGCCCACCCGTAGTGTATGCTGGGTCGAGTAATTATAGCTTGTATGGTTGTAAAATTCAGGGAAACCCCTGAATAAGGTCGTGATTCAATAATGATGCAAACAAGCTAATCATTAACCCTAAATGGATAAATATTGAGTTGAGTGGATCCACAATGACTCATCCGTGTGTTAGGACAATGTTTTGGGTCCAAAGACAAGGCATTGGCACTCACATCTGGGTACATGTTGAAGCTTGAAAGGAAGTTTTTTCTCATATAACTGCAGAATGACCATTTATTAACAGTTAATGCAGACTAACAAATAACACATTGGAGGTTGATGTTGAACCACATATGTTTCTTTCTTCTTTTAGTAACTGTGGGAAGTTGTTGACGCATTCTTTCTGTTTTCTTTGTTTTAAGTGTGAAACATAAATGAGGAAATATCTTTTGGATTGGTAGAGAGAAATGTGGAGGTATTCTCTTTATTGATATTCTGATTGTGCATTCTGAAATTTCAATGCAGCTGAAAAGGGACTTCCGTGCCACTGGGTCCTGGAATATCCAGGATGAAATACGAAGAGTGCGATCGAAGGCAACAGAAGAATTGCTGAGGTCCCTACCTTCAACAAGAATTGATTGGTCTGCATCTACTTTAGGAAATAGAAGTACCTCGGGTTATTTGGTGGATGGAAAACAAGAAGTTGAAATGGGAGATAAAATTCACAATTCTAAGAATTCCATAGGTGCAAACGTGAACTTGTCTTCTGGAGTAACTACATCCTATGGCTCCAATGGTATGTTTTCTTTACTGGGTCGAACTAAGTCTGTTAGTTTAGTCCAATACTCTATTGTCATCAGTTTATGAATATATTGCATATATTTATATTGTATCAGAGCTGTTATTAGCCTTCCAAAATAGTCATCCTGCTCTCCTCCCTTAGTTTTTTATTCTCATTTTATTGATAGTACTCCCCTACTGAAATGATATTAACACTCCCCTTTAATTTTTAGAAAATAGGAAAACTAAAATATAGGAAATCTATGACATGGAACCTTATTTTCTGCTCTTTCAGTTTCGGAGAAGACACAGTACGAGTTACAGAAAGAAGCTTTGCCACTTCCGGCTATTATCAGTTCCGAACAAAATCAGGTTCCCAAGAATTTGAGTATAGCCTATTATACATACTTTTTCTTTCCATCTTTCAAAATGAGTTTTGATGAAGACTCTGAGCTACCAGATTCTTGTTATAACCTCTTATTTTCTTTTTATGAAGGATTCAGATGTCGCTGCAATTGATGGAAAAGGAGGTGCTTGTAATTTATGCTTTTATCTTTTGTTGACGGTGATTCAGATGGATTATTTGTTTCTGCTGCACAGATGTGCCCACAAGCACACACATACACACATTCATATCAATACTATATATTCTAATTGATTTTCTAATGACAAAGTTTGCCCATCTAATAGGTTCTCAGAATGCCTTAGAAGGGGTGTCAACCACTGGACAGCGACTTAAGGCATCTGAAGATATGAAGACTGCTCCCAGGTTATCCCTTTCCCACAATGGTAGCTTAATTAGTCAACCAAAACTTCCATTAACTAATTCCTGTAGCATTTTCACAAATCATTCAACGCATACACAAAATGGTTATTAGAATACAGGTGTCCTCTAATTACAAGTTTATGTATGAATATCAGTTTGTAGCTTACTTAACGATGTTGGTTATGCATGTCCATTTGCAGTTTACTTAAAGGTGTCATATCTGTCTCTGATGTCAATATGATAAGGCATGGCAAACTTGTCTGGTAACATCAAACTCATTGTTTTGCTTTTGTGTTTAAGGAATGGTTCTAAATAAAACTTTAAAGTGGGAAAGAAATAGTTGAGAATCCATTTTCTAGCATCTGTGCTGCACTGGTTTGGATTGTGATTTTGATCTTTCCCTAAGCCCCTCTTTTTTTCTTTTGCCCCTTGATTAGGTCCGTAATTGTTTTGGCTTATAACATCTATTTCCCCTTGTATGTCACAGTGACACTGTTGCTGGTGATTTTGGCGGGCAGAAGAACTCTAATGGGACTGAACAGCGAAACACAGACATAGGAGGAACCTCAGAAGGTAAATTCCCTTTTACCCTTCTGCTGCATGATTTATACTCGAGCACATTTTTGTGGCAGAAGAGTTAGATTTACTGACTAACCTCGACTTACTTATCAGTTGGAGATTCAAAATTACATGACATAACCTGTTCAACAACTGGAGAAGTGACTGGATCAAGAAATGCTTATACCACAAATGGTTTCCCTTCTTCGGTAGCCAGGTAAGCGGTTGTTGATGCCATTGCTTTAGTGCTGCATCATCTACATAAATTTTTTAGTGAACTGGTTTCCTGTGTTTCAGTTTGTCCGCACCAGACTTGGGTATAGAAGAAAACCCTATACTTAATGGGGAAACTAATCCAGTCACCTCAAGCCATGAGAAGGTAGCTGTAGATCTCACTGTGGAGGAAGAAGCCCATGAGTTTTTCAACAATGCTACTGTCGAGGTCGCCAATAAAAATGAAAATGACGGCGTGCCTTTGAGTGAAGCTAGTATTGAGGTACCCGAATCGATTGAAAATTATATGGATGTCACAAAGGACAACGATTTTGTTGCCACTGGCTCCCAAAACAGCTCTAGTATGGCCGATGAATATTTTTCTCAGGAGCTGACCCAGCCGAATTCAAAAAGCACCCCCGTCGTTGAGAAGCAGAAGGGAAAGAGACTCAGCAGATACAACAGGAGAGGCAGGTCACGGGGCAAATGACACTGAATGAATTGTGGCTTTTGTACCTTACTGTATAATTTATTGTATTCTAGCCTTTGTAATTTGCCAATTTTTTTTATTTATGTTAACAAGGTAGGAACTACTGTTGGGAATTTTTATGTCATGGGATTTTAGTCTACGTTTAGCTAGACTTGAAAGGAAATTGTAGAGAATTTTCCAAATTGATTGGAATTGTGAAAACCATCTGTTTGAGTATGCCCGATATGTTGACATTAAGTCCCATGCAAAGCACTCTTATAGTTTTTGCCAAACATCGTTCTTGTAAGACAAGTGCTTTTAGCAGTTCCGAAAGAACTCCTAAACGAGTTTTAATTATTAAAAAAATAAAATGATGAAATATATGATAACATATTTTCTTTTGCTCTACAAACATAAAACAAAAATGTAAGGGTGGTTAAGAGCATTTACCATTTATTCTTGCACTTGAAGTCCTAAGTTTGATTCATTCTTCCTTCACTATCGCTTGTATAAAATAAAAAAATAAAAAAAATTATATTTTGCTCTTTTGACATGCTAATGGATAATAGCTACAGCCCATTGGGCTTTATCTTCTCCGATAGATCCCAAAACCCAGCCCAGTGGCAATTTATTATTTTTATTTCCTTAGTGGAAATCGATTTCACTCGATTACGCAGAGTCAGTCACACTGGTACATTGCATCAAAGAGAACGAATAGTGTCTAAGAGTCAATTTCACAAACACCATGGACGCGCAAATAGCCCAGCAGACATGGGAGCTAGAGAACAACATAATCCCCATGGACACGCCTCCGAGCGTGGCGAAGTCGAAGGCGGACCCGTCGGCCGACGCCATATTCTACTACGACGAGGCGGCGCAGGCCAAGTTCCAGCAAGAGAAGCCCTGGACCAACGACCCCCACTACTTCAAGCGCGTCAAGATCTCCGCCCTCGCGCTCTTGAAGATGGTCGTACACGCCCGTTCCGGTGGGACCATCGAGGTCATGGGCCTCATGCAGGGCAAGACGGACGGGGACGCCATTATCGTCATGGACGCTTTTGCTTTGCCTGTTGAAGGGACTGAGACTAGGGTTAATGCTCAGGCCGATGCCTATGAGTACATGGTGGACTATTCCCAGACCAACAAGCAGGTCTCTGCTTCTTTTCCTATTTTCTTCGTTCTTGTAATTTGTTTTTATAATTATTAATGGTTTGGGGATGAATTTGAGGCCTTTGTGAAACCCTAATTGCTGTTGCGGTTGGGTTATTGCGTCATGGAATTGCTGCATTGGCGAAAATTGTTCAATATGATGTAAAAGACCTTAATGCCACTCTTAAAAATCCCTAATGTCTGTTTCTCTTTTGGCCATTTTCTTGGGGTGGCTGTATAGAGACACTGTTTGGTTTATGAGTAATAGGAAAGAGCTGGCTTGTGAACAAACTATTGCATTGAATACAGTGTCTATCTAACCCTCTTTTGTACATAGTTGCTAGGATTCTAGTGGGGCAAAATGTGATAAGTATAATTTCTCAAAGTCTTTGTTGTATTTTTGTAGAGTAGAATTCTTCTATTAGAGTCCCATGTATTAGTTCTGTTTTTTTCAAGGTTAATCCTCTTACAGAGTATGTTATGGTATAGGCGGGGCGGTTGGAGAATGTGGTTGGGTGGTACCATTCTCATCCTGGTTATGGATGCTGGCTTTCGGGTATTGATGTTTCCACACAGATGCTAAACCAGCAATTTCAGGAGCCCTTTTTGGCTGTTGTTATTGATCCAACTCGGACAGTGTCAGCTGGAAAGGTTGACATCGGTGCATTCAGGACATACCCAGAAGGATATAAGCCTCCAGATGACCCTGTGTCCGAGTATCAGACCATTCCTCTGAACAAAATTGAGGACTTTGGTGTGCACTGTAAACAGGTTATTATGTTTTTATCCTATGGTTCTTTTGTGAAACTTTAGTTTGTTAGTCTCTGAAACTCATTTGTATTTGTTTATGCAGTATTATTCTCTGGATATCACTTATTTCAAGTCTTCTCTTGACTGCCACCTCTTGGATCTTCTTTGGAACAAGTATTGGGTGAATACTCTTTCTTCCTCACCTTTATTGGGCAATGGAGATTATGTTGCTGGACAAATTTCTGATCTAGGTACTTTCTTACCTGTTGCATATTGCCTATTCAAGTATTTCCATCCGTCATCCTCGTATTATATGGATATATTATTTTACTGAATATTAAGTTGTCTCCCTTGCATCATGTCAGCTGAAAAACTGGAGCAAGCAGAAAATCATTTGTCTCATTCTCGCTTTGGGCCATTAATAACTCCCCCACAAAGAAAGAAGGAGGTAAATCTCACTCCCCCCTACTCTCTCTCTCTCTCTCTCTCTCTCTCTCTCTCTCTCTCTCTCTCTCTCTTGTTTGATTTAGAAGAAGAGCTGTCAATAAAATGGTTTGTGATTCATATATTTAGGAACTGCTAAGAGGGAACTGTTACCCATATAGAGGTAGAGAAGGTTAGGGCTGACAAATCGTATGGATAAAACACACCTTTAAAATTTCATCATTCTATGTGGCTATGCTTGTGGATGTCCATTGAAGTGTGAACATGGTGTCATTCTTCCTTTTCATTCAGTTCTGTTCTTTTGTTTCTTTCATGAAAACTGATAAATATGTGGATATATCAAGAAGAAAACAGAAAGATAAAAGACGCAATTATTTTCCCACCCTGAGAATCATTTGCATTTATGTTTGGTTTCCACTCGTTAAAGGAAAAAAAAATTGTTTTCCTACAAATTCAACTATTTAGCAGTATTGTGCCCATATCTTTTCTTCTCCTGTCCTTTTAGGTGGGTCCCACTTGGTCCCGTAGACAGGCCATTTAGATCCAGGTGACCTTGGAAATGCAGACCTGGTGATTTCATTTCTATGTAGGACAGAGTTGGGATTAAGAGGAAGATGTTACTATATTATAATTTGTTTTGGTATCTTATTATTGTTTAACATTCATGTTGCTGGTTACCTCTTTTGCTGGTAATTTATTTGAGTCTATAATTTCAATGGCTTCATGAATTGCAGGAAGAATCACAACTTGCCAAAATTACTCGTGACAGTGCAAAGATAACTGTCGAGCAGGTGCACGGTCTGATGTCACAGGTAGCCCTGGCTTTGCCGATCTTCATATACCCTATGTGTGCTCTGAGCAGAAGGTTTTTGCAACAACAATTAGTTTTCTTGTCCGTTATTAACAAAGTTGCTCTTATCTGTTTTTGCGTAGGTTATCAAGGACATTCTTTTCAATTCTGTACGTCAATCCAACAAATCTCTCACACAGCCATCTCTCACGGAACCATCTGACCCCGAACCGATGGTTGAAAGTTGATTTGGACATTCTGGCTGGCGGAACAACCGATTTATGATGTTTTACTGCCTGAAGGAAGATGGAGTCCGGGTTACAGTTTATGATCTTGATATTCGAATCCATTGTTGCTGAAATTCTGTTGCTTCCTACACTTTTGTAAATCCTCGAGGTGTCGACGCTTAATTTTTTTGGAATTCCCATTTTGCTAATTCTAGTATCTATATTTTGTATTTGGTGGATTTCGACAAAATTAATCATCATATTGGAGTTGGGCTTTCGGAACTTTTAGCAGGGCTTTTAGAATTGGGTTGGGCAACAAGTCAACAACGAACAAATTGTCTTGCAAGTCAAAATCTTTATATAGCCGGGTTTTTTCCTTTTTTATCCTTTTTGGTCTGACTTTATACAGCCAATTTATATAGACGTTTTCATTTTTATTCTGGTTTCCCCACGGTTTCAAACAAGAAGTACCAAGCGAAGTCTTGATAACATGGTCATCTATCATCTTCAAACATCTAAGCATGCATAATGAGCTCCTCCTCTCATACAAATTTTGACATGAGATGGTCAAGTGGGTCACTTTTCGTTTTGGTTCATTGCTAATTGAGCTGGAAATTTTAACAGATGGAGAGCACCATAACATCATCATAGGTTTTGAAGAGAATTTGAAAAAAGGACAGAGAAATTGGCCTAAAATTGTAGATGGGCAGAGAAGAAAATGGATGGTTGGCAAGATAGTGAAGCAAAATTGGATGACATAACTCATCATATATATATATATATGAAGGATAGATATGAAGGCAAAAGGCTATAAGTAGCCAATGAGGCAGGAGCAAAAAAATGAATGGACTCTTATCTTGAGCAAAATAAGAGACACTTCATTTTATGGAGCAATTAGTGCTTTTCACATGCAAAGAAACAGAACCCTCGTGGGTCTTTTTCCTTTGTTGTAGGTTTCTACTTATGCTAGATTACAATTTTTTATGCTGATTCTGCTTCAAAATTGGGACCTCAACCTAAAAGGACTAATGCCCATGCCCATCTTTTTCACCCCCACTTTCCCACTAGAGAGAAAAAGCCTAAACAAATCTTCCACTTTTTATCTTTAGTGGGTTTTTTTGTGGACTTTCCAAGCAAAAATCATGGCTCTCATGACTTTCCCCCAACTCCCCGCGCGCCCCCCCCCCCCCCTCTCTCTCTCTCTCTGCGCCATTTTGTTAGGATTAGATTCTTACAAGATAACAAAAAGGTTGGTTCACAGGCAATGGTTATCTTCAATGTAGCCAGCCTTGTTTTGCATACAACTTTCTTTGAGCTTGTGACAACTTCACATGCCAAGAACCCTCCACCACTAGGTTTAGGTGCCCTTGTGTTTAATTTTGTAACCTACTATCTGGAAACTTATTGGAGCACAATTTCATGAGCTTAGCCTTTTCTTTTCCAAATAGAACAAAATGCTTTACATGTGCACTCTCTTCCCACCTCCTATTGTGCCTACCTATAATCAATCAGTTACAAGGACAACTTTAGTTTGTGTCTCATATTGATCCATGTGACCCATCATGCATACCCAACTTCATTTTTATCATCTTTTATGTGTTGTCATACTTTGGGTGGCCTTCTCATGGTGTAAAATGTTTCTATACAACACATATAATTGCATATGGGTAAGGAGATGCTTTGTGCCCAAATAATTCATTTATGTTTTCTTTGCTTGTTTTGTTTGAGCATAATCTAAAGTATGAAATGGGTGAATCATGTAATCTTTATGAAAATGAAATCTAACTAGTTTCAACATCTCTATGCACTTTATTAGGAGCACACTTTTAATATTTGGAAACTATATAAAATTTAATTAATTTATATGTAAAATTCTCAATGAGTCCTATTACAAAGTCAAATTCAGGATATGAGGACCCCAAATTGGATTTGGCTACATCACAATCAATACATGTCCTAAGGAGAGGGCCACTGTGGGTCTAGGTCTTCATTGGATTTGGAACACAAGTTTCCAACTAGGACAGCCACACAATAAAATTTTAAAAATATTTTAATTAATAAGTTCAAAAAATTATGTCCCGAAATTCAAATTTGTGTGTAAATATGGAGGTTTTAACGATTTGGTCTGGTGCTATTTGATCATAATTTTATTAGATGAAATGAGATATTGAGTTCAAATTTTATAAACGATTACTATTGATAAAATAATAACATGTAAGAACTTTCTAAAAAAGGTAAAACCACGAACCTCGAAATAATTTTGAAAAATGAAGGGAGGAAGTTGGAGAGGAGGTCAGAAGAATACCCATAAAATGCTCAACCCACTTAGCAAGTGGGTTGTCTAATCCCCATCACCTTCAAAGAATAGTTAAATGTGGGGACTTTCATTATTTCTGCCGTACAACACCAAGAACATTGCTCATTTCTTGGTAACACACTTTGCAATTTAGGGATAGTACTTAAAATTATTGATGTCAAAGACTCTCTCTCTTTTGTTTTTATTATTAAAAAAATAAAAATAAAAATAAAAAGAGACTCTCTCTCTCTCTCTCTCTCTCAAAATTTGGACAGCCTATACTGTTCTTAAGAATCTTCTTCCTAGCTAGTGACGTGCAAAAAAGCATTGGTGCCAATAAAATTGGAGGTCATAGGCCTTCATCTTTAGCAACAGCAACAATTATTCTCATGGCATCTTTGCTCTCTACCTTTCTTTCTCTCATCGTTGTCTGTACTTTGATTTCTATGTTAATAATAAACTCCTCCTCATTTGTCCTAAATGTCTTCATTTCAACTTTGAAGGAACCTAAATGAGGGAGGTAGGCCCTATGGAACCAAAACCTTGGGCCAATTTTTTCCCTAAACATTTTGGCATAATGTTCTTGAATAAACCTATATAACAAGGTGGTGGGTGAAAAAGATGCTATTTTGTTGTTATACAAGCGATTGGGGAGGGGTTTATACCGATATTCATTGGGTGTCGGGAATTTCAAACATTTGCCCACATAGATGAAAGTGAAAGAACTTAACCAACTGAGATATACCCAACTAGCGCAATTAGATGATGTTTAAACTGGATCATCTTGCATAAAATACCATTCAGTAAAGCTATATGCATGAATATAATACAGGTGGGTCTAGCTCTCATTTTGTAAAATAAGAAATTTTCCAATTCAATTGAATTGTAAACTGATTTTTTTTTTTTTTTTTTCAATTGGAAAGTTCCTTGTATTACGGTCCACATTCTTTTTTACAGTACAGACGTGAAGTACAATGCTCCCTTCTTCTTTTTTGGCATGATGTTCCAAATTTCCAATGACTCATTGAGCCATTAGAAAACAAAACAATATTATTAAGATAAATATATATATATATATTTTTCCTATCATTTGCCCAAATGGACGTAAATTAGGGGAGAAAGCCTGCAAATTAGGTACTAACATACAAGGCAGGAGGTGATGAAAGTCATTAGGAGGCTTCTTGTTGACGTCCATCAGACGTTGCTTCTTTCTCATTGTTATAATAAAGTGAGTCCCTCTCAATTAGCTTAGCATCATCATCATCAATTTAACTACTCTACATAATCGAGACTATCCAAATGCAATTTCCTACCTCTTTCGTATGGAATGATAAATTTCTTGGTGTGACGTTCACATTACATGTTATTTGTCAATCATAGTTTGATACATACATAAATTTTCCTATTTGTGTTTTGAATGAGTTATTTTTGCAAATGTGTAATTCAAATATACTATTTAAGTTCCATATAATATGAGATTATTTAGTCAACTTAAGTATAATTCTATTCAAATTACGTCTCGAATGATCCAAGAAGTCTAAAAAGAAAAAGTTTAGAGGGTTCTTCTCTATCCATGAGTTACGTGACATGTATATGGGTTGTATTATTTTGACCAAACCTCTTAATATTCTTTATGCCCCAAAAGTTTGGGTACCACATGAGTTATATCTTCTATTTTCTTTTAGTTTTATCTTTTAAGTACCTTCTTTAAAAAGAAAAGTATTTGTAGTGCTTAATTTCAAATGTTTAATATTCCAATGAAGTTTGATTAGTCTTACAAAGAAGTCGGACTACAAAAGCATCACGCCAAGGAACAAAAGTCTTAATCTCTATTATGATTTATGATTATGTACCTCACTCAATTAACACAAATCATCGATGTTTAGAAAATTTAGTTAGTGATGGTATTACGGTCATGCAATGCTTACTCATATAATTAATTTCAACGACACTTTCATTGACCCGATAAAGAGATAATTTGTTAATATAATACAAACAGTTATCATTTTCAAACTTAAAGATGATCACATTTTCAATGGAACAAGAAAACCCTAGACTTGTGTAAAAACTAAAACACCATTAATATAAACAGATATGCTAAACAAACATGAGGTCAAAAAGTTTACCGTGGCAGTTGTAGTTATATGTGCTAGGCGAGTCAGACTTTGACGTCTCGCCTGGTATACATTTCCAGATGTGGGTCCCACCTGATTAAGGGTCAATTAGCCCTTGAAATCTCTGCCATGCCACACCACACAAAAACAATTCGACTTTAAAAAAAAAATGCACACCAACTGTTTGAGAAAAAGCCGATAACGGCGGCGGGACGGAGTGATCTTCCAAAAGCCATGTGTATATATGGTCTTGCCTCGCGCAAGACGGGATACGGCAATTCAATTCAAAGAAGCCCATCTCGTTCACAAGGTCATAGACTCGTTGTGTGGTGGAGGCTTTCCCAGTTACTACTAATTTGACCTTCAAAAATATAAAAATAAAAGAAAGGTCGGTGTGGACTAGAAGAAATATATGCACTTAAAAAAGGTAAAGTTTCAATTTGAAACTAACCCATGTGGAGTTAATTTACATTTTGTTAAGGAGCATGAGATACGAATTAGCTATCAATCTAATGATATTTTTGCTTTTAATATTTTAAAGAAATTTAAATTTGAATGGAGAGATTTCAAATCATGAATTTAGATGTCATTATAAGGTAAAATTGTTTGTTTAAACCGTCACAATTTATGTATGCCAAAATTTAGACAATGAATTTCAAATGATTCATTCCTTGCATGTAGCGATTCCATATCCATTGAAAAAAAATTGCATTCAATTTGACATTGTTCATGTTTTTTTAGCAAATTTAGCCAGAATATGACTGAATGCAATGAGTTTATATCCCATAAATATATAGGTATACCTATTGAATGTAGCCATACACGCTAATATATAAATGATTCAAAAACCAAAAAGAAAAGAAATTATCCCAAATTAAGACAAGTACCAAATTTCATTTCGTAACACAACATTTCCATATATAATTTCCCATTCAAATTGGATACTATTTAAAAATCAAATTACGTTTCATTATCATATTAAGGGCCAGTTTGACATTGTTGTACTGTGAAAAGAATCGTTGTCAAATTAGTTGTGAGATAAAGCAATTTGGCGTTTGGTAAACTTTTTATTACAAGTGTTGTTGGTACAATAATCAGTTTCTAAGTGTTTGGTAAATTTTTGAGAAGAAATAAACACAATGGTGGATCCATGAATTTTTATAGGGGTAGGCTAAATATTTTTTATTATAGAGGAGATATATTATAAGACTTTTTTCTCTTGAAACAAAAATGTAAATAAAATTTTATAAATCAAACAAAGCCACAATACGAGCAAATATAATACAAACAAATACAAAATATAAATAAATACCAAACAATCTCAAAAAAACGTTCTCGTACAAAACTATCCTTATCAACAAATCTTAAAACAATGGTCATTTGCTCTCTATTAGATGCATCTTTTGCTTTATCAACAAGATACAATAAGTTGATTCCCCAAAAATACTAGACATTAAAAATCATATATGCTAATTAATAATTCAAGTTGCAAAAATAAAACATATATCAACAATCTCCAAAAATTTTCACTCAAACCCTAAATCATAAAAACTTAACAACAACAATTAAAATTGGAATTGAATATATATATATATATATATATATATATTAAAACTTACCAAGATTGAAGAACCCACTCAAGATAGGTTGGTACAATTTTTTAGAGGAGGAGAGCTATTCCCTCTAGGTTCTCAAGGTTCAAATATGGCGTTTTGGGTGGCTAGAAGAAATTTTTTTATGTTTGCTCTATGTGGACGTAGCCCAATATCAGTATGATTAGAATAGCTCAAGTTGATAGAGCCTTAGCTTGAGTTATGCTTCTAATCAAATTTATATAGGTTTGGATTGGATTGACATTTATTATTTCCTATATGCTTTAAGAGTGGTCTTATTTTAAATAGAGGACTGAGCTATTATTAATTTATTAAAAAAAGAAAAACAATGCATGTGTGGGCTATATTTATTTGATGCAATGGGCTAATATTTATTTGAGTAGGAATAAACCTATAATAATAAGACCATGTTTAATATTTCATAAATGTTCCCCTAGGCTGGAGTTAGGTCCACCTTTGAATAAACATAATATGCCTCTTACCTGAGTCTTGTGGCTTTTCAGGAGTGTGCTTCAATTGTTTCAACAAGAAAAAATAAGAATATAAGAGATTCAAGAGAAGGAGAACTCTGTGAAAGAGATGGCTTGAAGAAGCAAAGGGATGCGAAGGAGAAAATGCATGAATAGAATAGATTGCATGAAATAGATTGGGGTATTTTCGAAAGTTTGTAAATTTCATTAAACCCAGCGCCTCTTCATAACTGATTCCCGCATAATCATAAAGAAATGAAAGCACCTCATTAGCTGCTTTCTCTTATATCTTTCTCTCATAGCAATTTTTAACAATAAGTGATTTTCTCATAGTTTACCAAACGGGCTGGGCTTCCCAAATTTTAAAAAAAATCACAAATCACTTATCACCCCAAATAAGCAATGCCAAACGGGCACTACGTTAATGAAATTACGGTTTAACCTTAGTACAACTACCACTCAGCCCACATAAAAGATTGGACAATAAGAATTTTTTTAAGACAAAAAAATATACCACTTATCACCTTTTTTTTATTATAGGGTGTTGCTATTTAGACCATATTTATTGACCACCTCTCTAATATAGGTGGGTCCCACATACACTGGAAGGGCTATCGCTATTAGTGATAGCGATCATCATTTGGCCCTAAGCCCATGAGCCGAAGTAGATAGCCTGAGGCTCGATGAGCCAAAGCATAGCCCAATCTGTTTAGCCCGACTCATTTTTGAATTTGGTATGGCTTGGGCTCAGGATTTGAAACCCTTGGCCCGCCCATGGCCCGTCCCGTATAGGCCTGCCTAGGCATGACACAGCTCGTCTATGCCTTTTTTTTTTTTTTAAAGACTTAATTGATGCACTTCTTAACCTCATTTTAGGCTTAATCAAAATAATATAATATGTAGGATAACTTAATAAACTTTTATTTGTTTACACTTATTATGAATTAAGTTAATTCTTTCAATGTTGTCTAAAAATTTGTAACAAAAATTTATAAAAGAAATTAAACTGCAACCCACATCCAAGTGCACTCTATAATTGGAATAATGTAATATGTAGCATAGATTAATAAACATATTTTTATATTTTTACACATGTTATGAATTAAGTTAATATTTTTAGGGTGCTGATTTTCTCACTCCCTTTTTGTCCACATACACTCCCTTTTGTTTTTAATACTTTTTACTATAACATAAAGGAGTGTAAGTTGATAAAAGAAGAGTAAGAACATACAATTTCCAACAAAGGGAGTGTAAGTGAACAAAAGATGAGTGAGAAAATTAACCCCCTTAATGTTGTCTAAAAATTACTAATAAAAAATTATAAAAGACTTGTTAAAAGAAGAAAAAAAAAACGAATAGCCCGTCCCGGCCCATGGGTGGCTGGGCCCGCCCTAAAGGGCGGGCTCAAGGCTTGACATTTAAAGCCTCGGCTCTACTTGAAAAATTAAAAAAGCTTGTAAAGCCCGTCATGAGTCCAAAAAGTTTAGGTCGGCCTGACCCAACCCAATAACAAACCCTAATTAGAGATGTAGTCAGTAAATATGGTGCAAATAATATTATATATATAAATTGATAATTAAATTCATCCATTTTTATTTTTATTTATTTATTGTTGGGAATTAAATTCATCCATTAGAAAATTCACTTATCACCTTACAACATGCAATATGACGAGGCATTACTTACCTTCATTTTCTAGATGCAATCAATTATTCAGTATCCATATTTGCCTTCATTTTCTACTATAACTACAAATATTAATAATGGATTGAGACAATAGGACAATGAAGGCAGCAAATTTACGCTACTTTGAAACATATTTTAAATATAATAAATACTCTTTTTACATTATAAAAACAATAAATAATAAATATAGTATTTCCTAATTTTTTTGCCACAAAAGGGCATCGGATTCCAATACTCCGAAACGGCTTGGGTTGGAAACCATATACAAATAAATAATTAATCATTTCTTTTTTCTTTTTGGGGCCAAAAATTAATAAATTCATTAACATATGTGAACAATATTTATGACACCGGCTGACCGAGGGCATGGAAGCTTCCTACCTCGAGCAACCACAAGCTGACACGTAACCCCCGTGGAAAAACGAAAGATTAGAGAGTTAATGACGGTTTACGATGGACATAGATTTCTGTCATGAACTATATTTATGTCACCCACGCGTGCACGTTTGTCGCGTCTTATTTACGCTCCAGTCCGCAGCAAAAGCTTTATGAGGTGGCAGATTTCCAGCCTATTTTACTCAGCTGCTTAATTGTAGCACCAAAATCGTATATATAAAAACCAATATACTATTTATAAGGTAGGTATGAAAAGGCAAACACCGAAATAATGTTAAATTAAGGACATCAAATATGTTTACCAAATTACGTGACACTGTTTGATTGAATTAAATTTGTTATAATATAAGTAATAATTTAAATTATAAAGAGAGATGTTCTTATGTACACTATTAAAAAAATGTCATGATAATTCAAATTTAAGACCACTACTCTTCTAGTCAATATCTTATTTTTATTGAACTAGATCCCGATTACGAATCAATTTACTAAATGTTGTAACACTACGAATATGAATAATACATTCATACAATAAGCAAATAATTTAGTAAGAGAATAGTTATTAAACATATATATATATATATATATATATATATAAAATGGCCTTTATTCTCCAAGTTAAACACATGCACCCTGCTTTTGAGGAGGATAATATAATAGTATAGAAAACGCTACTCTTCCCAATGAGGTTGAACAGGAAAAGAAGAGAACATTTCTGAAAATTTGTCGGTCACTTCCACAATTGTTGCATACGTTACTGAGAAAAAAAAAATCATTATTTTAAAATGCGTCCAACATTATTGTAAACAGAGTTGCATGATCACAGAAACAAATTTATTTTTGGTAAGCAACAGAAAAAAAAAAAAAAAAACCTAGTTTCAATCACAAGTGACATAACAAGGTTGCAATTAATACATAGCTAATTTGTCTATTTAAAGTCTTAAATTGATATAATTTGCAGGTAATTGCATGTATTTTAAATTATTTTATTAATATATTTAATTATGGTGTCATTTAAATGAAGAAAAATTAAAACAACTTGGTTTTGTTTTTTTTCCAAAGTTAGTAAGGAGGAGGACTTTCTCACACGTATACTATCAAAGTATCATGAGAGTTCGAGCATGAGATTATATGTCTGTAAATTAAAGTCCTTTTTTCATTGGGCTAGAGCTCGTTGATAAAACGACTTGGTTTATCCAAACTTTATTTGTAGAGCTTATCAAATAAATTTTGAAAATTTAAAAGAAAACAAAAAGTTTGATTGTTGAAGGGATTTGGGTACAATTGTGCAAACCTACCCTAAGAAGCTGCACCTTTCATAGTGGAACACTAGAACCGCATAAAGGAGGATGACATGGACTCAACCTGTGATCTAAACAGTTGCACTTTATGAGGTTATCGATCCATTTGGAACAATATATATATATATATATATATATATATAAGATCGATTTAGATTTTGTTACACATCATGTTTGGCCATTGAAGGTGATTATGAGTCAAATAGGACACGGCTTTGCTTGATTATTTTCAGTGTTGCAAATACCTTAAAATAATCTCAGCCATAGAAGCTTTGTGATGACATGATGGAAACCTTAAATATGTTGGGATTATGTTTCTAAACCTTAAACATTTTGTAACCACCAGTTAATGTCTAATCAATGTACCCAAAATGAATAGGGAAAAAATTTATTAGCTATTGAAATATACAAATACCGTAATTTTATTCGATGTTGTAAGACAAACAAAGTTGATTAACTTAGCGGTAGTTTTCTTCTTAATATTAGAAGAAATTCTAAATTCAATATATTTTTCTACACTAATTAAATTTTTATTTATTTTATTTGAAATTTTTATTGATGTATGACGAATTTCACATCTTTTTAAGAGAGGTAGGCAACAAAGTGATTAAATTCAAATTTGGAAATTTTCAATCTTAATATGAAGAAGGAAAAGAAAAAGAAAATTCAAAAGGAAAAGAAAAAAAAAATTCAAATAACCCTAAAAATAAAAATAAAAATTCCAAAAAAATCAAAAACAAAAGGCAAAGGAAATTAATCAGTCAACTCTATATATAAAGCAGGAAGAAAAATGAAAAAGAAAAAACTCTAGAGAACAAAAGCAAACACGGTCTTTCCTCTCAGTCCGTTACTAAACTCACCAGATTACCGCCTAAAAGCCAACACCTTCACGGGCTCCCTCCGCTACTCGTCCACGCGCCACATTGCGCAAGAGGAGAGAGAGGGCGTGGCAGGTCAAAAACGAGCGTTTTTGGGTCCCAGTAGGCCCCACCCCCTCCCAAAGTCGGGCCCTATATATATCAATCACAACCAGTGTGGACTCTTTAGCTCTCCTTCATTCATTCATATTCACACTCTCTCTCTCTATATATCTCGCTGCCCCGAAAACTCAGACCCGGAATCCGAAACCGGACCCGATTCGGCTTACCTCATCCTCATCCTCATCAGCATCCTAGAGACTTTACATGGTGGGTAGTCGTTCTTCTCTGACTATGACTCTCTAGGGCTTTTCACAGTATAAATACTCAGCACTCCTTCTTTTCGGTTTTCGTTCAGAACCTAATCTCCACTTGTCTCTGCAGCTCTGAGCTCCTCCGAGCTCACCGCTACTCTCAGCCATGGGCGGCGACAAGGCCATCAGCCTCGAGGAGATCAAAAACGAGTCCGTCGATCTGGTATATATTTGTATCCGTACACTCTCTCTTTATTTCTCTGTTTTGGACTGCTGCATGTGTTTAGCTGCCCAGAAAATGATGGAGTGGGAACAAAAGAAAACGTTATGAAAAACTCCGATCTAATTGAAATTGTACAAATTTTTTGTGTTTTTGTGTTATCAATATCGTGAGTTCTTTTCCTTTCTTTTGAGTGACTAGTTCTCACTTTGACGACTTTAATTTTCTCTGATCGACTAATATTTTATTTGCTTTCCTGTTTTACCGGTTTTCCGTACTATCTTTCTGGCCTACCAAACAGTAGCAGGATATATCATTTCATCGTTGGTATTCATCTATAAAATATATAAAAAATTTCCTAAAATTAAATAATTTCTCTTCTTTTTTTTTTTTTCGTACTCTTGTTTTCTTTTTGTTTTTTGTTTAAATCGGCGGCGTGACTTTTAAGTTTTGTTCTAGTCTGTCATTTCGGCGATGATCATAGAGATAGAGAGGACACGAGAAAACCTTTTCCAGGCCACAGTTTTCATCCGAACCGTTAGGGCCATTTGGACTCACCTTTGGTGGGCCCAGGGCCGTATATGAACGGCCCAGATTCCTCTCTCCTATTGCTTTTATTCCAAGCTGTTTTTTTAAGAAATATATTTATTTCTATTTTCCAGAGCCCCATACGGTAACACAATCCAAACGGGGAAACAAAAATCAAAATTAAAAAGGTTACGGTTTTGTTTCTGGAAAATGTTAATAAAAAATATTTGTATGGTCTGCGCTTTACAGAGGAGTGTGGGTAAGGTACGCACCCGAAGGTCACATGGAATCAGCGGCTTGACAACGCACGCTGCTTTATTAGAGAACATGGCTGACAACCGAATATTAAATTACCACTACGCGCCCTTTTAAAGGCGTGTTTGCTACGTACCTTATTTGGCGATTTAGAAATATTTTTAGATTAAGAAAAAAATAATTTTGATTTAGCAATGTATTCATAATTTTTATTTGGAGGGTTGATTAAATAATTCCATTTACGACCTGGGTTGTTGGTTTCTTTGTTATTCTATAGTTGCCAAGTTCTCTGTGGTATTTTTAAGCTTTCTTGTTTTGGGATTTGGGCGTTGCGAGTACCTTGCTTGTACTTCATATATGCTTGGAAATTTATTTATTAAAATTTTTTTTTTGGTGAAGTGTCAAATTGTTTATTCATAGTACTTGTAATAAACTATTTAATTTTATTAATACCCATATGTCATGAAGTCAATAAGTGATACAGTAATGTTTGACTTTTTGTCCTTGCAATATTGTTATTGGACACGACTTGGGTTCTTTCAAGTTTCCCATGAGCAGTGAGCTAAAGCAGTTCCCATCTGTTCACGCATCTATTTCGTGAATCTATTGATTGCTAACCTGTGGAAACCCAGTTGTTGAATTTTCTGTTTACCGGAAAAAAAAAAAAATCTTAAATGATCATTAACTGTTCTTTTGCTAACTAAAAGTAAAATTTTGGTGCAATAGAGAATTCTTGCAATAAGTTGTTTTCTGTATGCCATAATTGACAGAGGGTAGCACCAAACTTAACCATGAACAATGCAATTGAAATATCACGCGCGCCGGGTTGGCTCTAAACAATGTGCAACAGCGTGTGCTGGTGGTGTTTATAATCAATTTAGATTAATTGTGAAGTGGAAAGGCTTTTATTATATGGAATCATTTCCAAATTTTGATAAAAAGAAAAAAAAGTAAACATTCTCTTGAGTTTCATAGTACAGAAAACGGTTGGTTGCATGTATTATCCATCCCCAATAAAGTAAATTGCTCATTGATGTATAATTTCTTCTTCTTCACAGGAACGGATTCCAATAGAGGAAGTCTTTGAGCAGCTAAAATGTACAAGAGAAGGTCTAACCGGAGACGAAGGAGCCAACCGGCTTCAAGTGTTTGGACCAAACAAATTAGAAGAGAAAAAGGTTTGTTTACAATTTCTATTATATGGAAAATCTTTTCCTCCCCCTCATATATACGTCTTTCGGTGTAACATATAACGATTTGATCTTTTGTAAACAGGAGAGCAAACTACTCAAGTTCTTGGGATTTATGTGGAATCCTTTATCCTGGGTCATGGAAGCTGCTGCTTTGATGGCTATAGCCTTGGCAAATGGTGGTGGAAGGCCTCCTGATTGGCAGGACTTTGTTGGAATAGTTGTCCTGCTGGTCATTAACTCTACTATAAGTTTCATTGAAGAAAACAATGCTGGAAATGCGGCTGCAGCCCTTATGGCTGGTCTTGCTCCCAAGACTAAGGTGAAGAAAAAATGTTGAACAATCCTAAATACTTATATTGGTCCTGCAAATATTTTATTGAATGTTTTCCTTACTTTTTATGGTGACCTGATGTAGGTTCTTAGAGATGGTCGATGGACTGAGCAAGAAGCTTCAATTTTGGTCCCTGGAGACATAATCAGTATTAAATTGGGAGATATAGTTCCTGCTGATGCCCGCCTTCTCGAGGGTGATCCTTTAAAAATTGATCAATCTGCGCTTACGGGCGAGTCCCTTCCTGTTACTAAGAATCCCTCAGAAGAAGTGTTTTCTGGCTCAACATGTAAGCAGGGTGAAATTGAAGCAGTTGTGATTGCCACTGGTGTGCACACCTTCTTTGGTAAAGCTGCACATCTGGTGGACAGCACCAATCAAGTTGGGCACTTTCAGAAAGTTCTCACTGCGATTGGGAACTTCTGCATTTGTTCAATTGCTGTGGGGATACTAATTGAGCTTATAGTTATGTACCCAATACAGAAGCGCAAGTACAGGGATGGGATTGACAATTTGCTGGTTCTTTTGATTGGAGGAATCCCAATTGCCATGCCAACTGTTTTATCTGTCACCATGGCAATTGGCTCCCACAGGCTTTCTCAGCAAGGTGCTATTACCAAAAGAATGACTGCCATTGAGGAAATGGCTGGCATGGATGTCCTCTGCAGTGACAAGACTGGGACTCTGACCCTGAACAAGCTGTCAGTTGACAGAAATCTGATTGAAGTGTTTGCCAAGGGTGTGGAGAAAGAGCATGTTATGCTTCTTGCGGCAAGAGCTTCTAGGACTGAAAATCAGGATGCTATTGATGCTGCAATTGTAGGAATGCTTGCTGATCCGAAGGAGGTAATTTGTCTCACATTTGTCTTTTACCCTTTCAGCCTTTTAGGTCCAAGCCTTTATAATGAGACTTTTCTATGTCATATATCAATTTGGGCAGGCACGAGCTGGTATCAGAGAAGTCCATTTCCTTCCATTCAACCCTGTAGACAAGAGGACTGCTCTGACCTACATCGATTCTGATGGAAACTGGCATAGAGCTAGCAAAGGTGCCCCTGAGCAGGTAACATTGTCTTAACTCAATTTTAGGTATTGAACAAGAAGTATCTCTCCCACTGCATAAAATATTCAGATGTTTCTATCCTTTGTGACAGATATTAGCCCTGTGCAACTGCAAGGAAGATTTCAAGAAAAGGGTTCATGCAGTGATTGATAAGTTTGCTGAACGTGGACTTCGTTCTCTAGCCGTTGCAAGACAGGTTTGCAAAATGAACCTTTATTCTGTGCTTGTTCCTTTGTCAACCGAACTCCCTGGTCTCATATCTGTTTTCGGTTTGTCTTCAGCAAGTACCAGAGAAAACAAAGGAGAGTCCAGGGACACCATGGCAGTTTGTTGGTTTGTTGCCTTTATTTGATCCTCCCAGGCATGACAGTGCAGAAACAATTCGCAGAGCTCTCAATCTCGGTGTGAATGTGAAGATGATTACTGGTGGGTTGCATTTCCCTTTAATCTTTGTAAAATACCATGACTACATGTAGTCCATCCCCCTTTTTCTCCCGTATGGGAACTTTTGATGTTTTGTACATTCTGTAAAATTCATGCCTCCATCGTGTAGGGGATCAGCTTGCCATTGGCAAGGAAACTGGAAGGAGACTTGGGATGGGAACAAACATGTACCCATCTTCCGCATTGCTTGGCCAAGATAAGGATGCATCCATTGCTTCCCTCCCTGTGGATGAATTGATTGAGAAGGCTGATGGGTTTGCTGGAGTATTTCCAGGTGGGTTCTTGGAACTTCTCTTTTCTTTCTCTAACACACACTCTATTTTAAAGAGAAGTTATACTCCTGAACTTTCTTGGTAGTAGGTGGCATTGAAAAAGCATTTGTAATGGTTAAAATTCAGCCTACACTCGTGACTGTTCACAGTGTTTGCCGTTCACTATGTTATTAAGTTTTGTCTTGGAAAATTGAAAATGAGTTACCATGTCATTTTTTTTGCCTTCTTTCACAATGTGCCACTTTTTTTTAAATTTTTTTTTATAATTTAATGGATAAGTAAATTTTTGCAGTTTATTTCTGTTTTTAACTGGATATTGACCCTTGTTGTAACACCTCTTTTTGACATAATAGAACACAAATATGAAATTGTAAAGAGGCTACAGGAGAGGAAGCACATCTGTGGAATGACAGGAGATGGTGTCAATGATGCTCCTGCTTTGAAAAAAGCAGACATCGGTATTGCTGTAGCTGACGCTACTGATGCTGCTAGAGGTGCTTCGGATATTGTTCTCACAGAACCAGGTTTAAGTGTGATCATAAGTGCAGTACTGACAAGCAGGGCCATATTCCAGAGGATGAAGAACTATACTGTTAGTTACAATTATGTTCTTTATGTTCTTTCATGTTGGCTGTCTATAGGTGTTTAAATGTTTCCAGGCCACCCTCCTTAATTTGTTCCATTTTGCAGATCTATGCTGTTTCTATTACCATACGTATAGTGGTAAGTGAAGCAGTGATCAGTTTTGAGATGCTGGTGGTGCTTTTCCTATTTTAGGTCTTATGTATTTATTCTCATTATGCTAAACTTTGTGCAGTTTGGATTTATGTTCATTGCATTGATATGGAAGTTTGACTTTGCACCCTTCATGGTATTGATCATTGCCATCCTAAATGATGGTAAGATTATACACATATCTGTGTGAACGATTTGTAGTTGTACATTAAGAGTGATAAATGAGTCTGAGTTTGCGCTTACAATTCTGCTAGGAACAATCATGACAATATCAAAGGACCGAGTGAAGCCATCTCCTCAGCCAGACAGCTGGAAACTGAAAGAAATTTTTGCTACTGGCATTGTTCTTGGAGGTTACATGGCGCTAATGACAGTTGTCTTCTTCTGGCTTATGAAAGATACCAAATTCTTCTCGGTAGGAATATAATTCTTGTATCTTCCATTAATATATAAGCTATGAAGCTCACATTTGTTAGGTAAGTATCTTCAAACTGATTTAATTTACCTTTTTTTTTCCATAATGCAGAACACATTTAATGTAAGACATTTGGGCGATAGACGTGAACAAATGATGGCAGCATTGTACTTACAAGTGAGTATTGTTAGCCAAGCCCTTATTTTTGTCACAAGGTCTCGTAGCTGGTCTTTTGTTGAACGTCCTGGACTTCTCTTACTCGGAGCTTTCATGGTTGCTCAACTGGTAAGCATTTTGCCTACTCATACTTCTTTAGAATTATACATACCAAGTACTTTACTGGATGTTTCTGTCTTGTATGCTTCTGTGGTTGTACTCTTCTGCATGCATTTTTATGCAAGGCTTCAAATGGGATAATATTAAGCTTTTAGAATTCTTAGGAATTTCCAATAATGTCAATGGGATTAATCTAGAAATATGTGTCTAGTGTGTAGTGTGTTTGGTCAAGTAAAAACAATATGGTGTTGGGATTCTTGTCTCTTATGACTCACACTCTCTATTTACGAACCTGTACTCAGTTATAAAAGCAGAGGAATGTATTTATTTGTCATGTTTTCACTTTCTAAATGGTTGCTCATTCTGCAAAATGACAGGTAGCAACTCTCATAGCAGTCTATGCAAACTGGGCTTTCGCACGGATAGAGGGATGTGGCTGGGGCTGGGCTGGTGTAATCTGGTTATTCAGCGTGGTGACATATTTCCCTCTTGACTTACTTAAATTCGCAATCCGCTACATTCTAAGTGGGAAAGCTTGGGATAACCTTTTGGAGAACAAGGTATGCTGCTGAATGATAATTCTTTGAAATAAGTGGCACAGTCAATTAGTAAGTTAGATTGATTCTGCATTTTCATAATTGACCTCATTCTGTGTTTTTCCATAACAGACTGCTTTTACTACAAAGAAAGACTATGGGAAAGAGGAGAGAGAAGCTCAGTGGGCTGCTGCTCAGAGGACCCTACATGGCCTTCAACCACCAGAAACCAACAACCTTTTCAGTGAGAAGAACAGTTACAGGGAGCTTTCAGAGATCGCAGAACAAGCCAAGCGGAGGGCTGAGGTTGCAAGGTAAGCACCATGTGTAATCAATTCTTTCCGGGAAAATGCAGCTATGCGACTTAAACACGGAGATAGTTTCATGATGGCCGGTTATGCATATGCACTTTGTAATGCAGAAGTTATTATTTGAGATTCTAAGACAATTCGTTACCTGTTGTCGTTGCAGGCTGCGGGAGTTGCACACACTGAAGGGTCATGTTGAGTCAGTTGTGAAGCTCAAAGGACTCGACATCGACACAATTCAACAACATTATACAGTTTGAGGGAGGGCTTTCTTAAAGGGGAACAGAGGCTTAAGCTTCTACCTTGAATGAGAAGCGAAAAATGAATGATGACGACGATGATGATGAAGCTCTTTAGTAATAACCTTGTGTCTTTAGATTAGGGTAATACTCCTCTTGCTAGAAAAGAAGTTTCAACTAGTTTACTTTTGATGCCAATTTGGCAGGGGATGTCTCTTTTGTAGCCAAAATAACTTAAATTACAGTTTTACTATTTGGGTTTTTACTCAATATCGTCCGTCATGTGATTGGCGCTATGTCTTTTGCGTTATTTTACTGTACATAGTAGGAGCCCCTACAAAGACTTAATAAGGATCCGTTATTATTATGAACACCTGAAAAGCATTTCCTTTGATGGTTGATAATGAAATTTCTAAATTCTTGTTGGAAATAGAAATTTGAGTGGATGTTTTTTAATTATATTAACATTGAAAACGAGAGATCTCATTTCTTGTAAACGGCTTTGCTAGAGTTTTTGGTGTTTTTAATCGGGTTCCTTTTATTTATTAAATTTCCAGTGGAAATTTTGGTTGTTCTTTTCAGGCTCGCTTCTATCGTTATTTCTTCGTGGAATCTGTGTATTTGCAAAGGCATATTTTCACCTTCTCAATGTTTTCTTATCGAATTTCTAACAAAATAGTATACTTGGTCTTACATTATAATGGAAAACAAACACACACTACTCTGGAGATCGCTCGACAACATTTGACACGAAAACTTGAAAGACGAGCTCCATACGAAGCAATCCCAAACTGACCCACTTACTTAGACAACCTATGTCAGAAGGTGGCAGGTTGGACATCACAATCATTCTCACCTAATTGCTTTTCTCCCATATCGTGAAACAACGGCTTGGGACAGAGCCAAGAATGATGATGATGGGACAGTGCCAAGAATGATGATGGTCAAAATAAGCAAATATTACATATGCAATTCATTAGAAAAACTTAGCTAGTTAGTTTTTTTACAAGCAAAGCTATAATGCATACTACATTATCTTAGTTCACAGCAGCACAATCATGCCTAATTTCACCCTGCCTTCCATTCTTAACTCCAAATCTTCCAAGCTTTGTCATGGCAGCCACAAAAGCCCGTTCGAAAGCGGCGGCGTCTGCTGCAAACAAGTTGACAATTTTTCTTGATCTGGCGTCAGTGAACAAAGACTGATCAGAAGTAAACAACCCTTTTCCTTGCTGAAGGTTCTTGTAGTAGACATTGTCGAACTTTTGGGGTGTGGTTGGGTCCATGTTAACAGCAATTCTGGGGTC
This sequence comes from Prunus dulcis, assembly GCF_902201215.1. NCBI lineage: Eukaryota > Viridiplantae > Streptophyta > Magnoliopsida > Rosales > Rosaceae > Prunus > Prunus dulcis. The sequence continues at coordinate 35,272,970 of NC_047650.1, read as the reverse complement.
TACATTTGCTGGACACTCTTGTTTGAGATGCCTTGCATATGCCAAGTTCATCGTTGGATCAATTCTGTTCTGGCTTTTGAAACTGTATATCCGGTGATTGAATTTGTTGCAGTGCGCGAATCCAATTGTATGTGCACCTACAACAAAGAAAATAAAAAAACAACAACAAAAATTGGATCAAAAATAGGTTCTGCATAACTTTGTGTGTGTGTGTGTTTTTTTTTTTGTTCTGTTTAAGATTTTTGGTTTTTCAAATACCTGAGAGTGCAATGAGATCGGTTAGAGAGAGACCGTGGGAGGCGAACATCGAATTCAGCTGGTCTAACCTAAAATCAGGATGAGGAAGATGTCGTCTCACACTGGCTTTTGTAGAAGTCCTCCCATCAAGTCTTCCCAATTCAACTCTGTAATATGGTCCCCCAGTCTGCACCAAGACCAAGAGAATGCGTTAAAAGCATGCACATTATTTGACTTAATATGGAATGTACAAAGAAAATTCCTTTTTCTTTTTTTTAGATTTTTCTAGCAGTGAAAAGGGAAAAAGTGCTTTTGCACCCCACATTGAGGTGAAAATGGATTCTGCACTGTATAGCACTTCGTGTGAATGCACAGTGCATAAACCCTTGATCACATTGGATCCTTCTATTTCTTGCAAGAGATTTGCTGAAACAAGAATTTTCTTAGTAAAAAGTGCAGTTACCATAATCCCTTAACCTAAAAGAGACAAAAGAAATAATGGTGCTTCCTTGCTTTGTTTACCAGTCTTACGACATCCCTTGTGGCCAAGGCCAGAATGTCAGCACAAGAAACCTTGTTCCTGCACTGGGGCACTCTATCAACAGCAGCCTTGGCTTTGATCACGGTATCAAACCCGTCTCCAGCGAGCGAAAGGTTATCGGAGTTGTCCTTCTCTGCTGAATTGTTCCGAAAAGCTAGCATTATTGAAGCATCACATCCCTATATAGCCAAAAATCTCACACTCATTGTTGCAGTTGCATGTATAAATATATAAATTTGTATACGTATACGCAAAAATGTAAATTTTGTGTTAGGAGAAAAACCCCAAGTACCCGGATGAAACAATCATGGAAGAAGAGCCTCAGAGTGGCTGGAGCTGTCACAAATGTCTGCTCAAACTTCTGTTTGACTGCAGCATGCACAATTGCTTCAACATTTGGGCATGAGCTTCTGTAATGTTCTACATGAAGCTGAGCATGAGCTGTGTTCAAGAGGACAAGAAGAAGAAAGAGTAAAGGAAGAGAGAAAAAGCTTTGAACATTCATTGCTTGAAGTTGGAATTGTTTCAAGTCAGTTTCTTGATTGCATAAATATATATAGATGTATTATAAGAATGATATGAGGTGGGTTGGCCTTGTCTGTCAAGAATCTTAAAAGGAGTTAATAAGAGTTGATATTTAACAATAATAATAATGAAACCCATAAAGGGGTGCTTGGGTTAAAAAGGAGGTGGATTTGAAAACTGGGTGCATGACAAATTGACAAGCATGCTGGCTGGCATGTTGATAAAGATGTGTTTCGGTTTTTGGATGTTTAGGCTTGTCCTTGGGGCTCTGGCATTATTGAAAGATTAAAAGTAAAGTTATTTTGGTTCCTGCTGCTCTGTCATTGCGCCTAATCTATTTGGCACATGACAAGCATCTAGTACTTAGAAATCTATGAGACCATGACTGCTCACTAGTTTCTGCACAATGTGATGCTTGGCTAGCCTCCAAATTTGCTTTATGGCTCATTTTTGTTGGCATGTGGACTTTGAGGTACAATTGATGATGCATATGAGTGAGAGTAATATTTTTTGTTTTTTGTTTTTGGTAAATAAGTTAAGAATAAAAGTTAAAATTATACTGCTAAAGTAAGATTTACCCAATAAATAAAATCTCAGTGAGAGAATGTTGCATTGTTTTTTAAATGGTGGTCGGCTTATAATTTTTTTTAAAATATACTTGATAGTCTAAATTACAGGGGATATGAGTTTTTCACACACACATAACCAAGATGCTATAGGATTCGAATATAAGATCTCTAGTCTGCAACCGTCTTACCAATTAACTTTTGATTCATAGGTATTTTCTTTCCAGTTGGAAGAGTTCCAAGTTTAGTTTCCCTTCCCTCAAATTTTTAAAAAAAGAAAAAGAAAAAAAGAACAAAGGCACCCTTGAAACACTGCCACATGGATCACCCAGAAAATAAAATATTGGTAACAATGTAGTATTATTTATTTGTTTGAATGGAGGCAGCCCACATGGTTGAATTCTTATTATAGTTCAATCTAGACAGAAAAGAAACCTTCTTGTGTCTTGCCAAATCACAATTGCTGCCAATTGCATCATGGGCTATTCATATGTTATACAATTTTCCTATATTCCCTTCCATCTTTAGGACAATTAAAAAAGGAGGTCATAATTTTTTTTAAAAAAAAATAGCATAACAAAACAAATATAGACAAAGCTATAATATATAATACAAATTATCTGCTTAATTAAAGTTATTAAACAGGTCTTGTCTTGCTCATGTGATTCATGGTTGCATAGCATATTCCTATACGCATGCGATTGATAAACAAATAAATACAATTAATTAATGCTTTTTCAGTCTGTGTTCTTTTTTTTGACACAAGTATCAAGTGATATTGGGGTTGACACAAAGTATCAAGCGATATAAAAGGAGAGAAAATTCGAACACAAGATTTTAAACGTGAAAATAATAACTCTTAACCGCTTAATCGACAAGCCTATGTACCGGACACCTTTTATTTTTTCAGTTTTTTGGCCATACGCATATCCAGCTAGAGTTTTAGTGGAGAGACCACTATGAGCTTTATAGCTTCGGGCTCACTCATCACATGGACCCAAACCTAACTTTAGCCCACTATTGCAACATCAGTTGACTTTGGGCTTTGGCCATATGCGACCATCCAAACGGCGTGTCGTATTCTATTGGCACATTCCTATTCCCAATTCTTCAATCTCTGTATCACTATCAGAGCAGGCGCGGCCTTGGAAGAAAGAAAGAGAGGGAAATGGCAGCGGCGTCGTTTAGGTGGATACTGCAGTTGCACAAGGACGTACCAAAAGCCGCTCGCTTCTACGCCCAAGGCTTGGACTTCTCCGTAAATGTCTGCACTCTCCGCTGGGCTGAGCTTCAGTCGGGCCCACTCAAGCTTGCCCTCATGCATTCCCCCAAGTAACTTTCTTTCTCTGAGACTAGGCGCTCTGAATGCATATTAAGTGTTTGATTGTATGTCTAAAAGAGCTATTTACACACCCTTTGCCATAAAAAGGCATAACGTCTGTTTGTGTTTTTCAGAAGATAAAAAGGTGATGAGTAAAATAAACCCAAACTTCAGAAAGTCTTGGTTCTTGGGGTTTGATCCCATTAACATGGTGGCATTATGCTTTTCTTGTGTCCGTTGGCTAGATGGGTTTGTTTGAACAATTAATTGCATCTGGGTTTTGCCTCTAATTGAAAATGGCAGATGCTAATAATGCAGTTTCATAGTGACCATGTGATGCAGGAGGGGTACTCTTCTCTCTTGTCTTTCACAGTCCCAGACATTAATCACACAGTGACAAGGTTGATGGCATTAGGAGCTGAACTAGACGGTCCTATCAAATACGAAATCCATGGGAAGGTGATGACTAAATTTCTAGACACACCTTTGACAATGCCATAATTCATTCATTTGTACATTATTATTGATATGCTGGATGCAATGATGTTGTTACATAACAGTTTTTTCGTGTCCAGGTTGCGGCCGTGCGATGTATCGATGGGCACATGTTAGGCCTCTATGAACCTGCCTAGGAGTTTCAGAAGCAAAGCCGTCGTAAAATGCAACAAGCTGAAGACATTGGTATCTTTGAACCCATTGAGAAGATGTGAGAAGTTACACTTGTCTCGGATTCCCTTCAATAATCCACTGTTTGATCAACCAGAGATCTATTGGAGCTGCGTGCATAGCTAAGAAAACAGTGTATCCATGATTTAGAGGGAAACGGGTTCATTTTATGGTCTCAATTACCTTCTCATGCAGAATGTAGATGGTGTAGAATTGTTTGAGTTGTTTTTGAAATACGGGAGCAAGTCTATTTGTAGACAAATGAAAAGGCAAATAGAAATGCCAAGCGCAAATTTGAAAATCTGGGAGCTATACTTTTTTGCAGCATCTAATTTTGGAAACGAGATTTATTCAAGTCTAAAATGGCCTTAACTAAAATGATGGCACAAATCAAATAGATCGGACAGCCTGATACAGATGTTTCTGAGGGATAAAGAGTAGGTGATACTCGAATATACAAATTGCCGAAATCAACCCTACTGCTATTTTAGCCTAAAAATTGTCTCACGAATAGTTTGGTTAGTACTCTAATGCTAAACAACTAAAGGTATCCCAGCAGCACCATTTTTGCTATGTTTTGTACAAATTCAGATGTTCCGACTGGTGTAGCATTAAGAGGACCCCTCACATATATCCCGAAGAGCTTGTGGCAAATTCAACACAATCTCTGCATATGCTGGAGTAGAAGCACACAATAGACAGAAAAACCATCAGAAATGCATATGCATGCAAAGCCTATACAGGAACAGCGCTGTAAAAAGTGCCCAAAAAAAGTGTTTTGGAGTCATTAAACTCTCTTTGATATTAATATTAAAGTTGGAACGGGTTGCTTTGTTATATTTCAAACATAATCCTAGACCAAAAGAAAAAAATAGTCAAGTATCATGAGGAGGACATAGCAAAATTTTGAATATCATTTATATTGGCAGTAGTAAGCAACAAAAAAAGTCGTCAACTAGAAAGAATACCTTCAGGTAAGCTCATATTTTGCAAGGCATCCTCTGCATAGGAGAGGGTAGTTGGACCTTCCAAGGATCCGTTTTCCTTTTTGTTCATGGTTGATGCATTTAGACTTGTTTTCCTGTATTGATGCACTGGCCATGCTACCACACTGACATGAGTTGGAAGTACGGAAACAAGCTCCGCATATTTAAGCTTAACTATTACCTTGCTGCAAAAAGAAACAGACATTCTTCAGCATGATGGAAACCTCTTTGTGAGGATGTATCTAATCATGCCTGCAACCAATATGACAATCAACCTGGTGTAATTTAGTTTTATGACTAACAGTCAATATCATGTGAAAATGATAGAAGGCAACAGACAGAATCAACTACTTTTGTCTTGTCAAAGGAACATAGAAGTGAGCAAATTTATCATTGTCCTACCGAGGAAAAAGCTATTGATTGTCTGCCAGACAACCCAGATATGGTAACTTGGAAGCTTCAGGAACAAATTTCCAAGCTCAAAAGATACCCCACCTTTATAAGGAACGGGTATGGGATACTTCAAAACTGTGTGAGCTATTACTAATATGTTCAGTCACCCACCCACGTGAACATGAATGTCTGACATATGATTAATTACTAATATAGTTAGCACCTCAAGATGTTATTCCACTGATATTTAAAAATATCAAAATCCAAATACGAAGTATAATGCAGGGGGAAAAAATGCACCAACCAATCAAAATCAACTAGTGAAAAGGCAATTAAGTTGTAGGGAAGGGTATAATAAATTTCTTTAATCTGGTTCCCATATAACTCCTTGGCAAGCCGAACCTGCATGACAATCAATAAATTTTTCGTTGATAAGAATGACAATCCGTGAAGATGAAGTAGTAACAAATTAAATCTTTGTTGTTCATGAAAATATTGTGTGGGGATAAATAGGTGAAACCCAAAGATAAAGGAATGCAAGACAGCTGTTATAACATATATCCCTGCCTCCAAAATAGAAAACCCTCTAACCAGCTTTTCAACATTTCCAATTTTAATTTGAACTTCGCAGATATTACTATTTCATGGATGCGGGATGGAAAAAAGGAGGTACACACCCTTCTCCCAACTCTAATTTATACATTTTGAATTAGACACACTCTCCGATAATGTTTACAAATGCCAACAGCATACCTGTTCCCTTCTATCCACGTAAGACTGCAAAAGCTCTCCAATGTAATCTATAAATTTCTGAAAGCAGATCACCAAGGATTAATATCATACCCGGTACTATATTTGAGTCAGCAAGGCCAGTGCAGGAAACCATTCTTACCATAGCATTAGAAGAAAGAAGATCATTTTCTGCTTCTCGTAATGGCAAAAAATATGGAATGGTGTGTTCAAGGACAGTCATCTTCTCAAGAAATGACTTGCTCTCAAGCACACAATGGTACAGGTCACAAGGTTCTCCTGCACCATTGCAGATGCAGATGCAGATGAGTCATCTTCTCCGGTGCTAAAGCCGAAAGTGATGAATGTGCTTACAACCTCATTTAAGATTTTTTTTCTTTCTCGAGAGTAAAAATATGTTTTGTCTATAATGTATATAAGCCCTAAGCCAACCTATTAGGCAACTGAAAAAATGAAAGGGTCAAATGGCCCATATCTGGGTGACCCTAGGGCCTATATTCAAACTTAGGATACTAAAACAATCATTTTACCACCAAGATACTTGTGCTAGGTGCAAGTGGTATCTTGTAAATTACTAGAAAGTACTAAATTAAGAAACAAAAAAATGGGGGGAACTGATCCAGCCGTTACACCAATCTTGATAAACTGAATTATCAAGTATCAACCTTCAGTTTTCTAATGGAAGATTACAAGCAGCAGAATAATGATGTCACATCGAAAAATGATACTTTTTGCTAACATTACTAAAAAGACATGATACCAGAGCTAGACACTTGGATTACTAAACAATTAAAATCAGTTACTTCACAGCATACCTGCATAAGATGTCTCATACAGAATGCCAATTCTAGCCCCTTCCAAACAACAAATCACCTGTTCACAATTAAGACAATATTCGGGAAAACTCTCACCCCAAAACAATACTCAATAAAATTATCAAATAAAGATTTCCATATGTATAATGGTATCTAATATGTACAAACTACAACTGGATTTTAACCAGATTTTCCTTTAACAACCTTCCTTGGATCCTGGCATTGATGTTTTTATTTATTTTCACTCTTTAGAAACTGGATTTAAAAGAAATAATTAAAATTCTCTTGACCTGATTTACAACAATGCACAGTTATTCTTCAACCAGAATGGCTTCTTGGTTTGCAAGTAGCCCTGTCTTGGCCTTTCAAAGGAGGTATTTCTCTAACCATGCTATGGATAATCATGACCCAACCCCCCATTATTGATTAAAATAAACTTCCCAAAATTACCTTATTTCCGACTTTATAAGTTTCTCTAACCGTGCTATGGATAATCATGACCCAACCCCCCATTATTGATTAAAATAAACTTCCCAAAATTACCTTATTTCCGACTTTATAAGTAATTTTTTCTTGGATTTGAGGACCAGGCAACATGTTTACGTCTCCCGCCATTGCCTTTCTGTCAACCTCCATGTGAACCTGATTAAATTATAACTCAATTAGATTAGGCATTTGTTCATGTTACACACGAAACAGCCTAAAGAAAATTGAATATCGAATCAATCGCTGAATTCTAACATCAAAGGATTAAAGGGAGCCACAGTAACTCCCAATCACTTTTAAAGTATCGGATAAAACCATACCCGCTCTCTTATTGTAGCTAGTAGTCCATCATTCCATTGTTCACCATCCAAATTAATCTCTGCAATAAAAATATATTTTACTTCTTAACCATACCAGAGGAGGTGAACCAAAATTATTTAAAAAAATTAACACAAACAAAGCTTACACAACCTTTTAATCAATAGGAAGACTTGGAGAGAGCATTTAGAATATTGGATGAGTTATATTGTTATTTATACATTCAGCTTAAGTTATCTCTAAGATCTCTGAAATGGGAACCACGGTAATTCCAATACAGGCTAGCCATCAAGACTAGTAATTCCAACACATCCTTTGTGGGACTCAGGGTATGATAGTATTCCCCTTTTAGTTGCTGGCATCCTCATCAAGAGATTGATTTCACACACTTATCCACGACCTAAAATACCACAACCTGATCACGGTTGGGTTCCTTATACCAGTATACAGCCCTAAGATCACCCCAGTACACAGAGGATATGGGAATTGAGGTATCACACCCCACCTTTGCCCTCCTCCAACAGCATTTAGGAACCCATGAAGAAAAGAAAAAGAAACTTGATGTGATGCAAAGCTAGATACTACTGATTACTTTTGAAATGAAGCATTAACACATAACTTTTTTTTCAACAAAAATGCTAGTCATACCACATTTGTATACCACATTGTGTACCACCTCTCTAAAATAGGTGAGCCCCATTGTATTGGTGGGCTCCACCTCTATTAGAGAGGTGGTACACAATGCGGTATACAAATGTGGAATGCCTAGCATTGCTTTTTTTTCAAAGATACCTTGAGTTTGTAAAGCCCGTGCAGCTTCAAATTCTTTTTGTAGACGCTCATAAATTGTCTTGTCAGCATCCCTATTAAATCAATAGAATCACCAAGACATTAGTACCAGAAAATACATGTCCATCGAGAACAATGATAATATCGCTATTATGCATCAATCTGTTTGCAGCCATGGCAATATATAAACCCCAACACATGATGAAAATAGAAGGTGCTATGTACAATACAAGAAAATTCAAAACATAACTGTAAAAATGATGAACAAGTAGTTCTTTTCTTTGGAGGCATACATAGAAGTGCCTCCAAATGATTCAAATGATTAGCTTGTTTGATTAATTCAGGTAATATCCACACTTTTCAGAAAGAAATAAAACGCAGGTACATAACCATAAGTCACTAAGTATTTTCTTTTCACTGGTGTATTAAATATGTATGCAAATAAGTACATATATATTATGTATTCACACGTCTCTAATTTATCATTCTTCTGGTTATTTTCAAGAACACAAAATTGCATGCAAAAGAATGATGAATCAAAAAGGCCCAAATCCAAAAAAAGTTAATAGGCCCAAAATTCACAAAAGTCATACGAAAGCATCACGTGATTCAGAAATGTTTTTGGTCTTTTTCCGAAAGATATTTGAAGTGAGTTTCAACGACCAGCGTATCATAATCAATCTCATACTCAAAATAGAAATATACGAAGAAACAGTGCTACCCACAGCTTAGTAAAAGATCTGAAGGTCATTGCGGAACAGCTTAGTAAACCCTTTGGGATCACAAAAGTCAGTTGAAGCTAAAATGTTATTGCACTTGACATTTAATCACAAAGAAAGAAAGAACCATAATAAGGCTATGTTAATTATCTCAAGGTCGAAATGGATTCTTCAATTCACCTATCATTCATCAAACCTGTCTAATTTATAAAATTACAATTTCTTCTGGTTATTTTCAAGAATACAAAATTGCACGCAAAAGAATGATGAATCAAAAAGGCCCAAATCCAAAAAAAGTTAATAGGCCCAAAATTCACAAAATTCATACGAAAGCATCACGTGATTCAGAAATGTTTTTGGTCTTTTTCCAAAAGATATTTGAAGTGAGTTTCAACGACCAGCGTATCATAATCAATCTCATGCTCAAAACAGAAATATACGAAGAAACAGTGCTACCCACATTTTTGAGATAATCAAGGAACTGGACTCCATTTTGGGTGTGGCCAAAGCATCTAAAATGCCTGCAGTTATAAACATAGATTTGCAATAAGATTTCTTAGTAGATTTCTTACTTTCTTCTTCCACTGTTCGACAATATTTTTTTCCTCCTATTTTGTTGCATACATACATACTCTCTAAAATGATAGGGTTTTAGTAAGTGAAATTCTCCAAAAACATGTACGACAAAGATGAACAAAGTTTACACAACGCATATATTACTGAGTCCAGAGGAGGGCCTCCAAGAAAGCCTTTGGAATTTTAAGTCACTCAAAACATGAGTACTTCATAATATTTTTAAGCAATAACAGTTCCATAAAAGTAACTATGATCTCACAATAACCAAAAGCTCGATGATGAATGAAGAGTTAAAAATTTCCTGAGAAAGCCTTACCTAGAAAGACGCTCTGCTAAGTCACTATGCCGTTTGAGAACATTTGTCCCTATCAAGCACAGGAAAAGCTTTAGCCGCTTCATAATAAAGAAACATTCTTATACATATATGCAACACAGAACGGAGACAAATAAATATGAAAATAGACTGTTACATCTAGCCCGTGTCGCGTCTAACGAAATGTCTTCCTCTTGCAGAAAACTCTGTTACAAATCAACAAAAAAGTACCACATTATGATAAAATCCTACACAACACCAAAGCACTAATAGCAACAAATTGACTGTACCAATCACAATAACCAAACTCCAATGAACTTAAAAATGAAAAATAAAATATATCACTAAAAATGAACAAAAATAAGAGTGACAAGTAAAAACCATTACCATGTCTCCCATTAGGGCATAGGGACGTCCGCTTAGAGATTCAAATTGCTGCATTATTCAGGAGAAATTGTACTCAGCAATCCATAACAAGTCATATTTGCAGCGATACAATTGAAAATAACAGTAACTGAAGCAATGGTGAAGAAATCAATATAAATATGAAAACAAAAACAAAAAAATCAATTCAATTTCTCAGCAAAAATATGTATTTACAGTAATTTAATCGAAGAATTATGAACAAAAGACCTTACCCTGCGAGAGGAGTCTCCAAGATAAGCCATTTTCCTCGGTCTCCTCCTGTACGGCTCTTCTGTGTCGCTGTAATCCATTCCTCTCACAGAGAGAGAGAGAGAGAGACAAGGGGAAGGGCCGCGGGGGGGTTGGGGAAGAAGGGGGAAGAAAAACAAGCTCGGATTGGCTCGCCGGAATCAAAATTAGGGCTTCGTTGGAAATCGGGTAAAATCTACCCGACCCGATATTAAAGGCGGGGAACGAACTGGGCCGCCAAGTAGAGTTCGATGTCCTTCGCTCGCAGACAGGGCCGAATGAGGCAACTCGGTACTAGTAAGAAGTTCATCTCTGTTTTTTTTTTTCTTTCAAGAATTATTTTCTTACCTCCATTCAAAGAAAAATAAAATGTGTACTTTGTTCTTTTTGCCTTTTTCTATTGAGGAAAAAAAAAAACAGGAAATTAAAATTTCTTTTTAGACACCAAAACAAAAGACGTACGAAATTTGAACAAATTCATAAATATTGTGACTTCTACATTTTCGTTAGATCCCTTTGAGTGTAGAGCCATTTAGTTCATTGTCCAAAAATAAGTTTTAATATTACAATGCAATTTTGAAAATTTTGGTTAAAATTTTCACTTCTCAATATCTTTTAATATACGAGAAGTATTTAATATTAAATTTGAAAATTGTTTTAAATTTAAAAATGATGAACTTGCATGCGAAAACATTACATTTAATTAACAATCACACCTCACTAATTAGTCTTTCATCTAGTGGTATTTGTTTCCAGTTGATTGAAGGAAGTCTCAAATTCAACTTATATGGATGACGATGGCGATATATATTTGTGATGAGTTCAACAAGTAGTTGTTGTGTATCTTTGTTGTAGGTGTATTGGTCTGTTACAAAAGTATCTTGTAAATGTCTAATCTTTTAAATACCACTATTATTATAATAAAATTCTCGAATAACAATGTTATTATAGAAAATCAACAATATCAATAGTATTGACATAATATTGATACTTTATTTATGTCATATCAATGCTCTTTGAGACTTTGTCTAAAAAATAAATAAAAATATTATTTGAGACTATTTGTTATCGAAATAATGAGATAATATTAATAGTATCAACATCATATCGAAATAATATTGATATAATAGCATTGTTTGCTACAATAATAGTACTATTTAAGAAATTTACTACAAGAATAGTGATATTTTGAGAGAATTTCTGAAAAGTATATCAAACTTGTGTTTTTTTTTCTTGTTGTCCTTTTTAGTGGGTTATGTCCTTTTCTCTCTACATTTTCTTACAAAAAATTATCAATGTTGCCCTTACTTTTGTGAGTTAGTCTTAAACCAAGAAATAAAGCTCAAACTCAAGTTGGTTTGTTAGAAGATTAGGATAATCACAATTCTCAAACTAAGGGGGGTGTATCAAATTCATACTTATAAAGACTTTTTTTAAGTGAGTGACTTTCATAGAGATGACAAATTCTTAAATACTTTCATAGAGTTGATAAAAGTCACTAGTAAATTGGCAAGACTTTTGCTCTTAACAATTAGCCTTAAAAGTATAGAAAAGTCATTCATTTAATAAGCTTTTTAAAAGTCATTAACTTTTTAGATTCCACCAAACTTTTAAATACTTTTTAAAAGTCATAACTGAATACCACCAAACTTTTAAATACTTTTAAAAAGTCACAATTGAATACCACTAGACTTTTATATACTCTTTAAAAGTCTAAATTGAATACCTCCAGACTTTTAAACTCTATGAAAGTCATTAAAAGTTTGAATTGAATACAGTGCAAGCAATTTATAGACTAAAGATCTTTTGATAGGGCGGAAACTTACATGTAATGAGGTCATAATTCCTCTTTCCAGGTGCATCTCTCATCGGGTGAGATGCTCATAGATAAAATGATCTCGTGACACATAAGTTTCTCGAATGATACAATTTTAACTACAAAAATTGTCAAATTAATTTTTTACTAAAAGGAAAGGAAAAAAAAAATCAATTGTATGAATACATAAATAGCCCAATATTATATAATTTATGCATTTATATATATATATATGTAAAGTAAATGACCGTTATATTTAATTTTTCAATAATTTAAAAATGCATATATATCAAAATACATGTACTTCGTTTTTAAAGTATAAATACGTAAAATAATAGTGTATTAAAATACAAAATCAATTTTGAAAAAAAGTTCATGTTCAAATTAAAAGACTCTATTTACACTTTCATTATCTTTTTTATTTGGGTTATACACTCTATATGTCGCAACACTACTATTGGTTTGTCGACCTAATTTCTAAATTGAATACACCCCTAAGATTTGAAACTTGCATGTAATAAAACTTCTGAAATCAAATTTCAAAAATCGTGAAAAATAATATAAAGAAAAATCTAAAAATTAAAAGTTAAAATCCTTTTACACTTGTGAAAAAAAAAATAAAGAAAAAAAATACAAGGCGAGACCTTGTGAGAGCTACCGAGAGAGAAAAACAAAAGAAAGAAAGAGAGAAAGAGAGAAAGAGAGTATTAGCAGAAGCGATCGAGAGCTACACAGAGCGAAGTTCGAATATAAATCAGCAACACCAAAAAATAAAAATAAAAAAGCAGTGAAATTTTCAAAAAGAAAAAAGAAAAAAAGAGAGGAAAAGAGCCGAAGAGAGACAGAGCGAGAAAGCGAAAGGCAAAGCTCCGAAGTCACTAAGGTTCGATTTTCTCTGCAATTCACCGAGCTCGTTAAGGTCAGAGTTCAATCAATCTCGAAAGCCCTCTCTCACACACACTCCCCAAGCTTTACTATTTAATTTTGTTTTGGCGCTTCATTGCGCCTTTTTGTTCCTCTGCAATTCGATTTTTCTGCAATTCAAGCTCTGTTTTCTCAACTTCAATCTGTCCAATTCACTGATCTCATTCCCTGAACTTCAAATTTCGTGTCTTGAAGTTGAAAGCTTGTGAATTGCGTGAAATAAAGTCTGGGTTTGGATTGGCGCGGTGGTGTAATTTACGGTTCATTGGAGTTTGTAAAGAGTATGGTCGTCTGAACCCAAATTTTGGTGATTCAAAGTTAGGGTTTTTGATTTATAATGGTTTTCAATAATTTAAGCTTGCCTATGTGTCTTTTTGTTGGGATTTAGCGAGCTGTGTACTGGGGTTGATCTCTAGGGTTTTGGTCTTGAGAAGATGGGATTTGGTTTTGCATTGTGTGGTTTGTGGGTGGGACAATTTGGGGTTGTTTGGAAACAAGGGTAACCGTATTCCAGTTTGAGATTGGGGGTTTTGGGGGTTATTTTGATTTGGTGGATGGTGTGTGCCTCTGTTTGTCGGGATATGCAGAGTGTTGAGATTGATTTGCAATGAACGATATGGAGGAGTTCAAATTCTGGGTTTTCTGGAAACAGTATTAACGGTAATTTGGCTTCTGGTGGGGTTACTGGGGGATTTGCAGTTTCTTGTGGATGGTGTATGAATCTGTTTGTTGAGAAATGCAACCTCAGCAGTTCTCTAGAATTGATTTGGGTGATTTGAAAGCGCAGATAGTGAAGAGGATTGGGGCCGAGAGGTCAAAGCGGTACTTTAATTACTTGAATAGGTTGTTGAGTCAGAAGCTGAGCAAGAAGGAATTTGACAAGTTGTGTCACCGGGTGCTAGGAAGTGAGAATTTGCCACTGCACAATCATTTTATACGGTCAATCTTGAAGAATGCATGCCAAGCCAAGACCCCACCACCAATACATTCATCAGTTCCTGCAAAACCTGGGATACAAGCTGCAAACAGTTCTCCAAGTAGAGAAGATGGGCAGGAGCAAAGTGGGACCCTCTTTCCAAATCAAAATCAAAATGTACCCGTTTGGCAGAATGGGGTTTTGCCAGTGTCCCCACGAAAGGGTAGGTCCGGGATACGTGATCGGAAGCTAAGGGATAGACCAAGCCCACTTGGACCAAATGGGAAGGTCGATAGTGTGTCACATCAATCCATGGGTTCAGAGGACAATGGCAGTAAGGTTATTGTGGAAAATGGGGATGTGCATCCATATGATTATCAGAGACCAATGCAGCATCTTCAAACAGTTGCTGAGCTAGCTGAGAGTGAAAGAGATGGTGCAGTTCGGCGACCCATAGAAAAACCACGGATACACAGCAAAGACCAGGCCAACTTAGCTGTTATTGAAGATGAGGAAGAGGTGGAACAATCAAACCGCTTAAGTTTCTCAAGAAGTCCTCTACTTGCGCCACTTGGGATCCCATTCTACCCAGCCAGCATAGGTGGGGCCCGCAAAGCTTTGCCCGTGGGTAGCAGCTGTGATTTCGTTAGCTATTATGACAATGGGGGATTGTCAGATTCGGAGACGCTTAGAAAACGAATGGAGCAGATTGCTGCAGCACAGGGTCTTGGAGGTGTTTCTACAGAATGTGCCAATATGCTGAATAATGTGTTGGATGTGTACTTAAAGCGATTGATTAGGTCCTGTGTTGAGTTGGTGGGAGCAAGGTCTACATCAGAGCCAAAAAAGAGTGCTGCACCAAAGCAGCAGATTCAAGGAAAGATCATCAATGGCATGTGGCCAAGCAATCACTTGCATATGCAGAGTGGCAGTGGCCCCGTGGAAGAGCAAAGACCACGGTGTTCAATATCTTTGCTTGATTTTAAGGTTGCAATGGAGCTAAATCCACAGCAACTTGGAGAAGACTGGTCATTGCTGCTGGAGAAGATTTGTATGCAAGCATTCGAGGAATGAAACATCCCTGTGAAGATATATTCATCCCAACGTTGTGGTTGGGTCGGTCTGTTCTGGTTCAAAGGTCCTGACACCACCAGGTGTTCGAGATCATTGATACAAATAATTCTAATCTCATTGCCAGGACGCACCAGATGGTTCCTAAGTGGGTAAAGTTTTGGGTCTCGCAAGGTGAAATCATCTGTTTGAGCATCAAATGTCTGAATTTGCTTGCTGCGGAGCCAGAACTGATCCAGAATTATCTAACTTAACCAATCAAGGGGTGCTTTCAAACTGAATGCCCATGTTTGGTTGTTCTGTTGTATGTTTAACGTAGATGCTGCTGTATTTGCTATCGCACCAGATCTCAAGATTTCACTGTAATTGCAGCCAATGAAGAGGAAATATAAGAAAATTTTGCAGGGATGCTGTTCTGTAGCTTGGTGAGAGGTACAATCGCTTGTGTAAGAGCTGCAGTATGCTCTGTATGTATTTTTAGAATCTTAGAATTGATTGAAATTTCAATATCAATAACACATTGACATCAATTGAGCTGTCCTTATGGCATGAATATTTTTTTTTTTGGGTCAATGCCTTATGGCATGAATTTAGTTCTCAAAATTTCCAGCTGCCAAATGATCATCCTCTACTCAGATGTTCTCGTAGAGATATGTGAATGTATATTCAACCATTGATCATGCAAATAATTGTGGTGGGTATACTTCAGCATGCAAAAACAGAAACACAATCACTCACATGTCTGAAACTACTGACAATTGATTTTTGATTGGTAAGCTGTTTTTATCTCATTATTTCTGTTAAAAAATGAAGTGTTTTTTTCTACACGACCAGGACTGGAATCCAATTCAGCTGTTGCCCTGTTTCAAATTTGAAAAACTAGCCGTGACGGATTGAGCTTCATCATGAGGAGTTAAGCAAAAAATGGATAAATTATATCTAGAAGACTATAACTAAAATGGAAAAGGATAACAGTGCTAATAAGAACATTCTGTTGCTATGTGCACATCAAATTCCGGTGTAGTATCGAGCTGCAGATCTATATACTTGTCTGCAATGTGAGTATGGGACATATGGTAAATGCTGCATCAAGCCATGTAATCAATGTTGAACAAATGGTACTGCTCTGGATATTGTTTTGGTATCAATTCTTGACTTAATCAGTCCTAATCAATCCTCTTATAGGTATGGAAATTAATTCTTGGATTTATCACTTTATGCTAATAAGCGTAGCCCCCATGTGTTCTCTCTTTTTCATTTCATCAGTTTGTACATGTACAGATGAATTTTCTTTCTCATGCATTTGTCTCCGACTCTTCCTGCCTTCTTTTCTGCTACTCATGAAACATTAATTTTGGTATTTCCAATTCTAGTTTTATATGTAACTTTCTTTTAATTGTGTTTTAGTTGTTTACTGTTTGCTACCAAAAATAACAGGACTGATGATGGGTCAGGTCCGGATGTTTCTTTTGGCCGATTGGTCAGGTTTCTGATTGGTCACTCTTTGAATTGCCTGTCTAGGATAGGTTGGGAACTGGGGGATGGCTGCTTTATAGATTGAAAATGCATGACTTCACAGGACAGGAGGCTTTGTTTTCTGCATCTTCATTAAATATTTGTTCTGCAATTTCTAGGAAAGCTTCAAATTATTCTTTATCTGATATCTGTTATTGTTGAAATGACTCACAACCCATACACGTGTTTATAAAGCTGATGATAATGAAAGTCCAATCATCTGTGCTGCTATGGGTTGGGAGAATGGAAGCAAACAGAATCTCAGGGACAAATACATTGGTTTGAACCATATGATGTGGCTGTTGGGATCATAGGTGACTTGTCTTTGGAACTGTTGGTCATTAGTTGTTTAATGAGTAGCATTCATTATATGACATCATCCTACGTCACTGCTGGTGCTGGAGTCTTTTCAGTGGAAAAACCACTAAACCAATCTGAGATGTGTCTTCATTTGACAAGGCCATGGTTACTTGGAACTTGGAAGCTTGGAGACATGTGGACCTCAGTTATTGAATTTCCGAAGTGGACAAAGCTCTGAAGAAAGTTCTAAAATGCATCATAGAAATGTCCTGGTTTTGCACTATATGTTACATTTCTCCTTTCCCACTGCGGTAGCTTATGTTATTTTTCAATTTTGCTAGTTGAGGACCAAGTTGAGGGGTCTCTGCGACTTGGGTTTTTCTTCTCTCTCTCTCTTTTCTTCTTCTTCTTATTTCTGCATTGTTATGGGGTAATTTTGTGGGTTCCACACCCATTGAGGCAGTGTTTCTAATGAAAAAAAGAGACATGGATCGGTATTCACCATTGGATTAAATCTAACGATAAATAACCATAATTTCCTTAATTCGTGATGATCAAGTCAACGAGACTCTTATTAACCATGGCTTTACCTGTCGAGTTTTGTGAGAACCTTCTTTCATAGACTCGTATTTTATTCTCTGTGGCTCGTGCATAAGAAGTGCAGGCAACACTTTGGAATCTTAGGATATTCATGTTGTTTGGAATCTTAGGATACGTGACATTTCCGAGCAGTACCGACTGAGCCTTTTCTAGGGGTTACCTCTTTATCTTTTGCAAAGAAAAATGATTCTTTGACATCCCATAAATATTATTTGATTCTTCCCACAAAAATAAAAACAGAGCTCTGAACAGTTTGTGATTGAGATCAGGAAACAGGCGAAGACTGCTAACATTATTACCTAATATCTGTATCATTCATGGAAGGGTATTTGGATCACAATACCAAAATGTTTTCTCGAACATATATTATTGGCAAATCTATTCGAGTTGAACCGGAATTTCAATCACTGTTTTTCCAACCTCACTTTCAAAATTTGTCCAAGATCAATATCTTATACTGGTAGCCTAGTGTTCCGGGCAGACAGCACCAACCTCATTTGTCTTTGAAATGGCAGAAAGACTCAGAAGTGTGTGCATCAGTTTATTTTAATCAAGTTCAAGTTCCAAAAACAACTGGTAAATTCTGATTATAGAAAAGAAAAACCAAATTTCCATGCAGCATTCAATCTGCACTGATAAAGGGAGCTGCATGTTGAAGATCATATGAAGTTTAGAGCATTGCATACTGATCACTGCCAGAAATAGTTGGGAAAACTAAAAATCCGACATGTCATGCATCCAAATGTTGCAAACTAAATTGAAAAAGGAAAAAGAAATGTATTTGAAGAACAGCACCACTTTGTATGTATTCACAGTTCCACAAGTGAATGCAGATTCCCGCTGTAACACCAACAGCTTGGATTTATTAGTTGAATGGGATGAAAGAGAATTGGTATGTACATGGAAAAGGGTAAGAGCTAAAAGAAAAGGAAGAGACGCAAGTTTTGTACAATGAGAAAGGTCTCTCCTCCAAATGACTTAATAATTAAATTTATGTGGAGGGTGGAGGTTTCGAGGGTGCTGCCGCTGTCTTGCATATAGGGCACCAATTCTTAAGCCGTAGCCACTGGTTTACACAGTTAACATGAAAACTGTGCTCGCAATGTAACCTTCCAACTTCATCTCCAGCAACATACTCTTCCTGGAAAAACAAAGATAGACCAACAACAATTACTCTCTATATATAAAGAATCAGACTCAAATGGTGCACCTAAAAAACAAATTAAGTGTTGAGAAGTATATCCAATTACATCCACTCTAAACTTTACAGGATGTTAAATAACATTTGGAATCATGTTGAGCTAGTTCTAACTTCTGAGTTAACCAAGGAACTGACTTGGGATAGTGCAGGTTTAGGGTGAAATTTCTAGAGACAACCCTGTTAGTTTGGCCTTAAATAATCACTTAGAGCCCAAATTTTCTTAAAGCCCAATGTAAATTCTGTTTTCCTTGTACCCTGCAACTAACTTTAGCCTTAGTTGAATAAGGAGAGGCTAAGTTAAGGTAAATGCAGTTACAATTTTAGCTACAGTGTTTCAGCTCATGCATGAACCACTACTAGCGAGGCCCAGAGGTGCTTCTAAGAAAAATAAAAAAAATCAGAACGGGAAAAAGACCTGGCAGATACTGCATTTGACATCATCCTTTTTCCCATCACATTCTATGGATGATTCTTCTAGAGGTGTAAACTGATAAGTGCTTTTCTTAAGGCAATCTGACAATGCTTCTTCTGGCAATGCTGTGCTGACAGTACCCATCCTCTCTTCTAGAGCTAATAATTCCTGCCATCCAAGTAGTGAAATACTGTAAAGGAAACAGCTGAACGTAATAAGGTTGCCCAAGATTGTGTTATTCTGAACCCACCACTAGTTGATTATTTGAATTGATTTATTCGAGGCATTGATGATAATAAAAAGTTTAGATGCATCATAATGACTACGCCAGCATTGTATTGAAACAAAATAGAACAATGAGAGATACTATGGATAATTTCTATGGAAACTGAATTGCAGTGCGCAGCAATAGCAAACCTCATATGACATGTTATCAATATCCAGTCTCATGTCTCTGTGCTGATCATAGAAGTTTAGGCCATTCAGGAACAAATTGGTCTCCAGAACAAGTATTTGCTGCATTATGAAAAAGAACAGTTAAAGAACAATCAACCAATTAAGTGAACATATTTGACCCAAAAAAAGCAAGTGAACATAAAAACTCTATAATAACTACCTCAAATGATAGCTCTTCATCTTGTTCAATCCTCTCCAACGCCAGCAATACCTGCACAGTTTGTGAAATGGACAGATTAAAGAATGAAACCACACTACCACATCAGTTCTTTTGTGAATCTCTCCAACAAGGCAACAAGTCATAAGACCACACAAATGTACATAAAAAATTCATATAATACCTCCGCAATCCCATCCATGTTGTAGCGTCGCAGTCCATCCTGATTCATTAGAGAGCGGGAAAAGCCAACATCTGCAGCACCAGCTCGCATAATGCTATGTAAATTCCCACTGCTACTACCTGGCCGACTATAAGAATTTGGCCGAATTAAAGGAGCTTCATGGGATAACTGTTGTAATGAACTAGGAGAATTCAAGTTGATAGACATTTCAGGTTGAGATGTCTGTGGGCCAACTACAGGGGATCCATTGGCTGATAAATTGTTCCCACTCCCTTGATTAGAAAGCCTTCCCCTCAAGTGACCAGTGACAGTTCGCCGAGTCCTAACTGATGCAGCACCATTATCCTTGTTAGAAGGCATATTCCTAGCTCTTCTTGAATCAGAAATTGAGATGCCATGGCTAGAATTGGAGTTTTGTCCCGCTGATGATGACCCATTCATCTTCTTCCCCTTAGCAGCAGAGCTACTTTCTCCTTCAGAAATTCTTTTCTTTATGGTCTCTCTTCTATTGAGGCTTGAATCTGATGACGAACAACTGGACGGGACAACATCGGATATTGAATTGCATCTTAGATTTCTTAAACCATTCCTGGTTGTGCTAGCCCGTGTTGCTTGGCTGGTGTTTTTAGATCCCGAAGAAACATTAGACCCAACTAAGGAATCTTGGTTTCGCAATCCAGATCTCTGATTGAAACTCTTTCGCGATCTTGTATTTGATGCTACATCAGAGCTTCCAACTTCCATCAAGGTGACCACACTGGACTCAGCGTTTTTAGGTTCAGGGTGCAGCCCTCTTTGAATCTTTCCAGGTGGGGGAGCAAGCTCTGAAACTTCAGGATCATCCTGAACACTACTGGTTTCAGATGAATCTGTTTCCAAATTAGAAGATAGCTTTTTGCAAGGTTCTGTTATGGATTTTCTTGTGTTGCCAACAGCAATGCAAGACCTAGAGGAACTTCCAATTATCTCTTTCCCACTTGAAGTGCTGTGGAATGCAGGCCTTGATGACTTGGCCTTTTCAATTTGAGCACCTTTCACAGTGTTCAATCTTCCACTACATCCCAGTCGGCTGCAGAGCTGAGCATTGCGGTCTCTGTTTGGAGTTTCCCTCAAAACAAGACCAGATCCCTTTTTAGAGACAAGCCTATTGACAGCTCTTTTACCGGAATACTCATCCATGTATGTTGATTGTGTCCTTCAATTCTGTAAGAACAGTAACATAAATATTTAAGATCATCATTGCTATTTCCAAAGTAAAATGACAATAGACTTCCAAGTTCCTATGCAGATTGTTAGTGATACACAATCTAGATTTTGATGGTGACGTATCATATAGTGTTCAAAGAAACCTTAGTACTAAGAATTGGAAATTTCTTTGGAAGGGGAAAGACAAGGAAACAAGAAGATGACAGACATTTCATAGCTATTACTCCCATGAACAACTGCAAAGGAGAAACTTAAACAAAACAAATATGTTTCATGTGTCATACTCATATGCAAGCAAAATTTTCACAAAGAAATGAATAACACATTACGTCATCGGTATGGAATGGAACATACTATCCAATGTAAACCAACAATATACAGAGGGAAGGAAAAATCACTGGCATAAAATGAACAAAAATTGGATTCTTTAAAGGATTAAGGTTCGGATTTCAAGCATATCAAGGTTTAAATTTCAAGATATTTTGATGATAAATGAAACTGTAGGCCAAAAATATTGATCCATTTCCTCTGCTGGAAGTAGTAAAGCCCACCAAACAGTTTCCTATTTGTTGTCAGTTACATTGGCCGAAGACATACCCCTAGTTACATTTTGAGAAGTGCTACTATAAATACCTGAAATTCTTACTCAGCTATAAAGGATAAGCCTTCTTTTACCTTAAAAAAGTCGACATTTCAGAGAGATTTCATTAACATTGTCACAGAAATTTGTTACTTTACCACAATCATTTTTTTTACACAATATTCCACTATTAAGAAGAGAAAAAAACTCCCAAGTCCAAAACTATAGAAAACAATTGCAGAATTCAGAGCACTAGCAATACACCAGATATCAACAAGAGCAAAATTTCTATGCAGAACACAAAAGAACAATATAAAAAAACTGCAACATGCCAGAAATCAGATTATCAGAAGCTGAAACAAGCAATGATAATTACATAGGAGTATGAAACAGTCATGAAAAAGGATTAACAAGGCACAACAACGATATCAAGACCTCTGTTACCATTAGTTGAGTCATTGGTACAAAGAGAAGAGAACCCAATACAGTCTTTTTGATAGGAAAGAGAACCCAAAATTTTGATTGTGTGAAAACATAAAAAGGAACAAAGGAATGAGGAAAAAAAGGACCCAGATGGCCACATGCCTCATATATCATCCCAAAAAAGTGGGTCTCTAGTTGTTGTGAGGAAACGCTTTTTCAAGAATTATTCTCCACACAAATGATCTTATTTTCTATTTTCCCGAAAGACTCTTTCCCCGTGATTTAAGGACATGAAAAGATATATAAAAAAAAGCTGAATTTTCTCGAAAACAAAAACAATTGAAAAGGAGGGAAAAGAAAGTTATCATCATTTCTCCTCCATATATATTCCAACAAACCGAACAGAAAATTTCAGTTTTGGACTTAGAACAATACTTATTGTTATTGATAAGAAATAAAAACTAGCAGAAAAAATAGGCCGTGATGATGATCAGAGTTCCTCATCAAAAAAGGAAAAAAAAACAAGTGATAGAAGAAGAGAAAACGTAAAATGATAAGAATTATTCCAATAGTCCAAACGGATGAAAACAATACCAGGCTTTCCCAAAGGAGGGTGTTTAATTATTGATTAAAAGACAAAAATAACTGAAAAACGAAGGTGTTTAGAAAAAGTAAAGAAGACTCATCTAACATATACCAGAAATGATTATCAAAGCTAAACCATATTGAAAAAATAAAACAAACCCAATATAATTGAACCACCATTGAATTCAGATAGGTGTTAAAAAAACATAATTGATGATTCTTTGTTCTGCTTCTACCTAATCCTTGTCCGTGTTCTTCTGCTTCCTTTGAATACCCAGAAGCCAAAAGTTGAAGTCTTTAGACTATACACAGAGAGAGAGAGAGAGAGAGAGAGAGAGAGAGGAAAAGAAGCTTTTCCTCTTAGGAGAGAGAGAGGGAGCGAGAGGGAGGCAAAAACGTCTGTGTGAATGATCCAAGGCCTAGAGAGAGAAGTCCCTTGTCATTTTGGACTTCCATTTTTCATTTTATCTATTTTTTTTTTTTGGTTCGAGTTTCTGGCTTTGGAAGCTTAACTAGGAACAACAACCAAAGTGAAGTGCCGTCCTAATGGGAGAGATTTGATCCGTTGGATCAGAAAAAGGGTCAAAGATCGAGGGCTATGGAGGACAGTGACGACATGGTCAACAAGGCTGTGTTATATAGTATAAAAGCTCTTTCTGTGGGACTTGCAGGTGTTTACCATATTACCCCACACGGCCCATACCAACTTCACCATCTCAGCCGCCGTCCAATCTTCAACTATTTTTTTCTTCTATATTGGCTTTTTCTTTTTAATTATTTAAATTAGGAGTGTTTTATTTTATTTAATCTTTTTTTAAGGTCCAAGTAAATTCCAAACCACCTTGAGGTTGAAGACTTGAAGTGGGTCTCTTTCACTTGCTTATCAGATAGATGGTTTTATAATATATGTGAATCCACTTATGTGGAATCTACATATTTCTCCATGTACTTGTGTTTTCGAACCTTTTATTGAATGAGTAGGATTTTTAGTTATTTGAACATTTAATCATAATATTATTTATTTATTTATTTATTTATTTATAAAACAAAAGTAGATTAAAAGTTAGATTCCCGGGGATCTTAATACCACACAAGTCAAGGTATACTCTAGTAATGATATCCAGATGAAAGTTATTAAGCTCTATTTGGGAGTGTTTTGTTTTTTTCCCCAACGTTTGGGAGTGTTTATGGAATGACTAAAATATTTTTGATAATCAAAAGCATTTTTGACAATGTTTGGCAGAAAAATTCAAAAGTACTTTTGGGCAATAGAAGCGATTTTTAGAGAAAAACCTATTATGTGCTTTTCTAAGAAACACTTTGATTTCTTATGAAAATTTCAACATCTTTATAATAAAAGTGCTTTTGCTAGAAGTATTTATGAGTATAAGTGATTCCTAGATAGTAGTCCCAAACGAGCCAACCAAATACAAGAATGATTGTAGTAATGCCTTTTTTTGGTTGCTAAAAGATCATGTACCATGTTGGCTTCCCTATAAATATAAGTAATTAAATCTTGTAAGAACTATTCATTTATATATAAATGAATATTTTCATATTAATTTTATTTAAATCATTTCGCCATAAAACCAATCTTAAAAAAAACAAAAAAACAAAAAAAATCAATGAAAAATGAGCATTCGAACTTCAAAACATCTTCTAATAGGAATTGTGTTCACTTGCACACCAAATGTACCATAATTCTTAGAGATATTTAGTGATATACCCATTTCTAGCACTAATATTATAAATAAACCCTACACAATTGAATTCCTATAAACAAACCCAAAAAAAACCCAAAAAATGATAGCTAGCCTTATTGAATTTAATATTAATTATTAAATTACTTTGATGCCCTATTGAGTGCTTTGGGTATTTTTATGAGATTTTGGGGTTGGGCTTGTTTTAAGAAATTGATGGCAGTTTTGTAATTTATAAGAAGTTAAAAGCTTTTTTGTTATGTTGTAAATGAGCTTTGGGTGTGTTTTTAAAGTCCATTTTATATAGGGTATTTTTATAATTTGGGCCCCCATATTGGGTATAATAGTGAATCTCCCTAATTCTTATTAGAAAACTAACAATGGTAGTAACATATTTCCTCTTTTTCTTCATGCCTATGCATATCTCTAACATCTTTCCTTTCAAATGGACAAGAAATTAAGTACCTTTCCTAGCTAGCATCTTTCCTTTCATATGGACAAGAAATTGAATTTTTTTTTATTTTTTTTGAAAAAAAAGAGAATTTGAGTACACAAGTTTTTTTATCCACAAAAACAAAACTCGTGAATCTGTCAAGGATAAATCCCACAGAATCTTCAAGGGAGAATATGGTGAGCAGGACATAGTTTTATTTTGTGGCTCCACTCACTTTATTTCTCGAATATTTCTTCTTCTTTTTTTATCATCCATTTTCACGAAATTTTTGTTCAAAAACACTTTTTTCATGCATTTTCATATTTTAAGCAATATCTTTTTGTTTTCTGGAAACAAGTAGATCCACGGTATCATCGATCCAAATATTTTCAAGAAAAAAAAATGGTGACCCGTCAAAACATTTCCCAGAAATATGAAATTTTTTCATGCAAAATGCACAGCCAATTTAAAATCCTCTCTCCCCATCAAACCATAAATAAAGCACATAAATTAAAGCAACTTATTAGTGAATTTTATGGGTATGATTATGACGTTTTGCTTCCACATCTTTCATATGTTTTCCATCGTATCTTTCTGTCTTCCATCATCTTAATAAATTAATTAGAATAATTAGGTGCTGAGAATAAAGCAAATCAAGCTTTTCCTAATACACGTACTGTGTCTCCATCTTTGCTGTGATATTACGCTTGTTTTTGCATTAATTTTCTGTTTGTTATTAGATCAAGAATTTTCTTTTGATTTTTAAGTATAGTAAACTAGTGTTTTTTTATTTAAAATTATGTAAGTAAATCGTATCGGATATCAAACCAACCTTAAAAAAGACTTTTAATTGTTATGAGTTAGGTTAATTGGGCACTATAGTGTGCTCTTCTACGCTCGAGTCCGAATCTCCGTCCCCCTGTATTATAGTAGTTTAAATAAATAAATAAAATTTTGAGTAGCTATATGTTTGCCAGGTGCGGCATGGAAAGGTGATGATCATCTCCTCCTACCACACCACTACCTGTGATGTAACTTTATGTTCCCTCTTCATGTTTGTTTAAGAGCTAATTAGGTAATGGCCTGCAGAAAGAAGAGCAAGATGTGGCACAAAATGGACTACATATGTACAATTACACATAAATTATATACCCTTTATTTTTATTTTTATTTCTATATAATAAAAAAACATAATGTAAACAGCGTGGCTTAATGCTTTATGCCATTGTACATAGGGCCACATCATTTTTATTTATATGCTTTGGTGGTGTAATATAATTAATTAATCTTTGGTTATTATTTAAATACTTATACACGTACGCAGTCACATTTTAATCAAAGTTAGGAACCAATCATGATCCAACAGCTCTCTTATCCAAATTATAAGTAAACAAAAATAAAAAGAAAAAGGAAACCCCTTTCCAATTTTAAAAAAAATTAAATTAAATTATTTAAAGAAATAAATTTGAAAGAAGAGAGCACAATTATGAAAGAAGCTGAATTTATTAATGGATTGGGAAAGTATGATTCTGCAGGTAATGAATGGGAAGGCAAGTCCTTTGTCCTTGTATCTCTTTAATAATAGAAAAATATTGTTGTATATTTGACGAAAAATAAATATTAATACTAAACTTTTTATTTTTATTTTTATTTTATTTTTCAGGAACGATATTATTAATTGTATAGCACGACAATACTATTAATTGTATAGCACGAATTGAATACTTTCGTTTTCAAACATTAACGATGAAGCTGGCCTTTCCACATGAGTTTTGGTTTGGACACATACATCGTTTTGACAAATATTGTTTATATTTCACTATGAAGTCTTTGATTATTTCAACCCATAAAAAGAAAATAGAAATCTTCATGATCATTTGGAAAGGTGATTTATAAGAAAAGTTTAACCAACCTCATTTTCATTTTTAGGTTTAATCCAAAGATAACTATACTAAGAACAAGAATTTTATTTAGTACAAGCGATTGAGAGAGAGCTTATACAAATATTCATTGGGTCCCAAAGATTTCGAATTTCTACCCACATAGATGAAGATAAAAGAGCTCAATCAACTAAGCTATACCCAACTAGCAATAAG
This sequence comes from Prunus dulcis, assembly GCF_902201215.1. Lineage (NCBI taxonomy): Eukaryota > Viridiplantae > Streptophyta > Magnoliopsida > Rosales > Rosaceae > Prunus > Prunus dulcis. Next base: position 35,245,740 of record NC_047650.1, on the reverse strand, counting down.
AATAAGGAATTTTTTTTTTTTTTCAACATAACAAATTTCGGTTCATGTAACACAATATCTGCTCCAACAAAGCGAAAACTAAATGCCACTAAACTAAATTATTATTTCTGAAGAAAACTTAGTAGATGAACGGCCCCCCACATTTAACATCTTCTGTTATACGATAAAACCAAGATCAGTTTCTAATAAAATTATGAATGCCATTGAAAAGGTCAACCCTTGCCACATGTCGAGAATATTGTTGGATTTGGAACAAAATTAGAATTTTTAGAAGAGTGATTGATTGAAATCATGGCCTCCAAATAACCTCTGATTAGCAACATACCAACACCACCACCCACGTTTGTGTTGTGCGCACGAAATTCGCGCTTCTCTTCATGAACTTGAAGAAATAATTCCCCTTTATTTCTCTTCCAATTCCAACCAATCTCTTCTTTCTCTTCCTTCATATATTAATTTCTTCATCTAATTCCCATTCCATTTTGTGTGTTTTTTGTGTTTTCAGATTTTCGGGTTTCCTTTTGCTTCAATCAAGGTACGTTAACTTGTTCTTCTCCCATTTCTTTCTTTTTGGTTCCTACAAATCTACTCTTTCTCATCATATATTCCCTCACGCCATATGCAACTCCTTTTCTTTTTGCTTCTACTTCTGGTTTCTAGAGATGTTGGAAGATTTTAGTTGGGATATTTTGTTTTTAATTTATTGCCATTTGTGTGAAGCATAACATGTGTTTTGAAGAATTTGTGGACATGTGTTCTTACTTAGTTTCGATTGTCTTTGAGTTCTTGTTCTCCTTTTATGAAAATTAATATGTTGGTCAGTTTCAAATTTGTCTTTGTTGTGTGGGTTTTTGGGTTGCTTGTCTATGGGGATAAGCATGCAATCTTGTCATGTAGACCGACCTGACAAGCCCTAAGCTAGGCGACAACAAAAACGATCCCCCCCTCCCTATCAGCAAAGCATTTGTTTTATACTTTGCGTACTGTTGTTCCAAGTGGATTTAGTTATGCATTATTAGGTGAGCACGGTTTAGGTGAATTTTCTTTGGCCGAAACCTCCCGCCGTGTTTATTGTATTGGTAAGCCATTTTCTGAGATTATCGATTAAATAACTTGGATTTAAAAAGCTAAATACACTGTTTTAACTAAATAACTAGTCCGTATATGAAATTTGGTAATTAAATTATTTATGATTTCTAACTAACATGACAATACATGTACCATATACAGAGAACATGCGATGCCTTTAACAACACAAAAGAAGCAAAAGAAAGGAGAACATGTTATTTGGTTCGTAAGAAAAGAGTATGGACCTAAGAAAAATACAGAGACAAAACAAGAATGTTATGATCTAAGTCTTTCTCTCTCTAATGAATGGGAAATGGGATCATGGGACCCATCTGAATTTAGCCCCATTGGTATTCTTTTCATATGGGTCCTGCAGCTTAATCAAAGCCCTCCCCATAAAGGCTTAGATTCTTGCATTTGATGCAGTAGGATTTGGTCCAGACTTAGGTGAGCCTGAGCTACATTTTTACCATGTGAATCAGAGCAATGAATAACATTAGCATGCAATTGGGATGCTGGGCCCCTAGGCCCACTTCCTATCAATTTCAATACGTGATTAGTATTTAGTATGCAACTGTTTGTATTAACTAACTCCGCTCTTAATCATACTTCTCTTTTCAATGTTAGAAGGAAGATAGCTCACGGCAAGGAATATTGAAGCTAATCTTCTCTTGTCAAAATCTCATTTATTATACTATTAAATCTTCAATTTAAGTTATTTATTAAAATAAAATTGTTTGAATGTGTCGTCTTAATTGACAATCTAGAATGATATTTCTTTTTTCAATGTTAGAATGAAGATAGCTCACGGTAAGGAATATTGAAGCTAATCTTTACTTGTCAAAATCTCATTTATTATGCTATTAAATTGTCAATTTAAGTTATTTATTAAAATAAAATTGTTTGAATGTGTCGTCTTAAACACGTGAATTGAGATGTTATGTTTGTTAGCATAGTAGATGAACATGCCTTAAATTTATCACATTGATCAATTGGAACTTTTTTCTAACTTATGATTTCTTTAGAAAATATGCAGGGAGGTAGCAGCATTTGAAATATCTCAGCTGATCAGCCATCAATCAATCCAAGCAATACATATATGGCAACAAAAGCTAAAGATAGCACTGCTTCAGGGAAGGAGCTGAAGAAGAGCACATCAGCTTTAAACTCCCACACAAACCACACCAAAAGAGTCACCAAGTCTTCATCCTCTGCAGGCACTGAGAAAGCAACCTCTTCAACCTCTTCAACCTCTTCAACCTCTTCAACCTCAACAACAAAGCAAGTCCCAAACTATCTGAGGCCTACTTTGAGTGCCTCAAGACATGAAAATTCTTCCAAGTCATCATTAGCTGGGAGCAAGAAACATGGCTCTGAAGACTCTGCATCATCTCAAAAGCCTACACTGAGTAGAAGAAGATCTTTTGACAAGCCACCATCACCGTCAAGACTACGCAAGTCACTGATATCACCAGGAAGGGACACATCGCTACGATCTTCATCGTTTACAGCGAAAAGCTCCAATGTCCCGAAACCCAGTATCGATAGGTCTAATTCGAAGACGGCTAGAGCCGGAAAGCCACAGCTTTTGTATGCAAAGAGTGTGAAGAAGAGCAGTACAAGTGGTTCAGCCAAGAAGGAAAGTACAGCTTCAACAAGACCTCCAAAGAGTGAGGACATAACGCAAACACTCGATCTTGAAGCCGATCTAGAGGCTATAGAGTCCTTGGATCATCAAGAGGTTGAAGAGGTAGCTATGATTGAGAGTGAGGAACATGAAAAGGTGGTTCTTCCAGACCCAAAAGTTGAAGAGAAGGAGCAAGTTGATGATCATGGTGCTGCTGTAGAAGCTGAAGCTAATGGCGGCGAGGATGAGAAGCTCAAGCCTAGTGACAGTTCTACTGTTAATGCAGAGGAATTGCAGGAAACTGTGGAGGAAAGAAATGAAGAAAGTGGAAATGCATTGGTCCAAGAAGAGAAGCCTGCAGATAATGAACAAAATCAAGGGGAAGATAATCAGAATAAATTAGATGAAAGCAGTGAGGCTCAACCAGAAGAGGGTTTGGCAGGTGAGGAAACAAAAGTTGAGGTGAAAGAAGATAAAGGAAAAGAGATAAGTGATGAAGAAGATGGTGTTGTATTGGAGGAAAGCAAGAATGTTGAGGACATGGCCTTGGATGAGAAGGAAGGGATTGTATTGAAGGAAGGGGAAGAAAAAGCTGATGGGGGAATTGAAGAAGCAAAGCCTGCAGAGGCTGCAGAGGCTGCTGAGGTTGCTGAGGCAGCTGAGGGAGCAGAGGAAACAGCCAAGCCAAGCCAAACAAGCGAGGGATCACAAGGAGGGAAAAAGGACTCTGCTCCTGCATACAATGATGTGATTGAGGAGACTGCAAGCAAGTTGCTGGAGAAAAGGAAGAACAAGGTGAAAGCATTGGTTGGGGCATTTGAGACTGTGATAGATTATGAATCAGGATCCAAATGAACCCGTTTACAATATGATGTTGTGAAATCTGTACTCTCTGTATATTGACACATACATTGACATATAATGTGGAGGATTAAAAGATTAAAGAAAGAAAAAAATTGAATTGGATAGAAATGCTGACAAATCTTTCTATTAGCATTGGCATTTAGATTTAGAGGGTGTCATTGAATTTGTATGTTTCCCTACATGAAATTTGTCGATAGTACCTGTATAATGATATATTATACAATTTGTACATTAATTATGCATTCTTTTTAGTAGTTTTAGCCTAATTTTTGCTAGCTAGTTAGATAATTATACACAATCTGCATCTTCCATGTGAAGTTTACTGCATTGCCAGAATCAGTGAGCAAAATATTTTCAAATAGCTAATGAATGTCACACGCGTGTCGATTCGAAATTGGAATGTATACTGTGATCATAGATACACATATAATATCAAAAACAGAAATGAATAAATTGTATACATAAACGACCAATAGTTTTATTATTCAAGTTTGGAAACGTACATCCGAATTGCTTCCCATTTGAGAGAGCTGCCTGATAAAGTATCAGCAACAAAACATCGAAATCCCAATAAGAAAAAAAAAAGACAAAAAGAATTTAGAACTGAACTTTGCCATATATGAGATACTTTTCTTGGTGCCCCATACAGAGGCCAGGCCACCCTTTGTCTCTCACATTATCATCCTTGGTTCTTTGGCACACCATGACCAATTGACCATTCATTTTAGAAGCTTCCTTCATAATTAACTAATTTCTTCTAGAAGCTATCCCTTCTGCAGTACCTTAACTCCAAAGAAACCTGTCTCTCAAACCTCAGCTGACGACGAAAATTCGCAATGAAAACATCAGCCCGGTGATCAACATCATCATCATCATCCGAAGAGCGATCATGGGTCCTTGTGCTAAGAACCCGTCTCAAACACCGATTCTCATCGGCCTTATCATCTTCAATGCAGCCATACAAACCCAAACTGTCATTGAAGCTCAAGCACTGCCTTGCAGAAGCTCTGTTAGTACAAGCAAGGATTGAAGCCAATTTCCATCGGTTTAACTTAAAGCCAAGTAAAATGAGGCTTAATTTCTTCACTGCCCTCTTCAGGTGGCTTACAAGTGACGAACTTTGCCTGCCCATTTTTGCTGTGGTCTTGTTGGACCGAGAAGCTGATGCAAAATTGTTGCATATGGAGTGAGGAGTGAAGGGTTTTTATAGACATGGCAGAGAAGCTTCTTTAGCAAGCAACTGTTTGGTTATGTGGTTTACTAGAAAGCGTGTTGGAAATGATTAGGCGACGCGTGTTTGAACGTGAAGGCTGCAAGCTTCCAGCTATTTGTTAATTATTATTTTAGATTATTTTTATAAAGAATTACAGCTATGTAAATTGTGTGTGAGGTACATGGAAGAGAGAAGGGAGGGTGGTGGCAAGTGTGACAGAGAGAAGTAGAAGAACATAAGCTTGGCATTTTTGTTTTGTTTTTCTGTTCTTTTTGTTCTTTTGCTAATGAAGAAGAAGAGAATGGTTGTCATGGGGCCCACTGCTCGCTAATTAAGGTTTGCACTACAAGAAATTTCAAGGTGGTGCTGGCTAAAAAGCCTAAATGGCTGTAACTTGCAACGGCTCTAATTCTTGAAGTATACAACAAATATCCTGTTTCCATGAACTTTAAAAATTGAAATGACTTTTCACTAATGTCTTGGCTATAAACTTCAAAAATTTATGGCGTTTCTGGATTTCAAAGGTCATTTGAAAAAAAAACCCTAATCCCTTTCTGGAAAAAGCTAAAAAAAACAAATTCTACTTTTGGGTTGGTAAAAAGGCGATCATGTCCTGTTTTTCTTAAAGCCATGTTTCTTTTGTTTTCGTGTTTCTTGTGTTACCAAGTACAGAAGAACAGAACATTAGAGCTCACCTTGAGCTAAAAGAAACACGGAAACAGACCAAACACAAAGCTTTAAGCACACGAGTTATATTGAATGCTCACACGGTTCTAAGTACATCATAATCCCTTTATTTTTCTTTTCTCTTTAGTTATAGAAACATATCACCAATATGAAGAGTGAGCGAAAGCAAAATAGTTTACTTGTGAGGCAGCTTAATGAATCATGAACCCCTTTTAGGGGATCATCAAGAGCAGCAGATTATAGAAATTATTTAGTACAAAATTGTATATGAAACCAACAGGACTGTCATGTGAATTTCCATAATGGGAAAAGATGAACAAATTTCGGCTTATCAGGATCGGCTACTACTACGATTTCTCTCTAAAAACCCTGAAGAGAAACAAAACTCTAAAAACTGGGAGTAGCTGACAAAAACGAGAACATTCCAAGCTGGTTTACGAGCTCCAAACTCAGGAGTTTGCAACCAACTGCTCCGGAACATCAACATGAGAGCTTTGTTCTCCAATCCTTGCACCTTCCTCATCAGCTACTTGGTTGTCAGCTCCTTCCTCAATCTGTTTTAGTTTGTTTGACCAACCGTACATCTCTCTCCTGACGTCCCTCTCGTCTAGTTTTAGTTGTTTGAATTTCTGTTCCAAATTGGCTTCGGCTTCAGGTTTAATTAACGCAACTGGCGTCTGCCCAACCTCTTCATAAAGCTTTTCAATTTTGGCTTTCCAGACGAGACCCATTTCTGTATCCATCCTCTGGTAAGGAGTTTTCAGAAAGTACTCATCAATCCCACCTGCTTTGTCTATGCAACGGAGAGCATGGGTGGTGACTTTGACCCGAATGTGACGGTCAAGGATGTAACTGAAGAGACGCTTCTCCTGCACATTTGGCTTCCATGTCCTCCTTGACCTGTCACCGCCAACAAAGGAAAGTTCCGGTGGTTAATATGACCCATTTTCACAAATTATTACAAGATTAAAGAACCTAGTAATTCAAAATCAGAGTCATATAAGCCAACCCTGTTCTATAAATTGCATTGAATATACTCTGAGAAACTGTATAGCATGCTACACTATGCCAAATTCTAACAAAACAAAAAAAACCCATGTAGACCCGGGCACAGCAGACAAATATAAAACTTGTACACTTCTAATACTTGTCTGGCACTTGTCCAAATTCTGTAGAATCCTTATGATAACGCATGATACGTTTTGCCAATGATTGAGCCAGCTCAAGCCTTAGCTCAAATAGCTTTGAGAATACAATTTCTGAAGCAACAATCGTTAAAATGGCATCCCACAAGTTTAATACTTCAGTTTGATATATAGTACACACCTCAACAAACCCTTACTCCCTAAAAAGAAAATGCTTGGAAGCATACAATACAAAGCATTCAAAACAGTCACTACCCAACTAACTAAAATTAAATTAAATCAAAATCACTGATCAAGTCCAAGATTTTGGGTTTAGATATTACAAAGGGTCCTACAATCATATAAAAAGTTCTGTAATTTTTAGCATTGTCTTTGTCATGGATTGAAATTAGGGAAAATTTTCAATTTTCAATAAGCAGAGCTATTAAAATTGAAAAGGCAAGAGAAAATGAGAAAAATACGAACTTGTTGCCACCGTCTTCACTGATTTGATTGCCAAACTGGATGTGGCGGCCAGCGTAGATGCCACGTTTGGCCCGACCCATAATGATTTTGGAGTCGGGTACGCCTTGCTTCTTGAGCTCCTCTCTCAATCGCGGAGGTAGGGTTTTGTCTCCCATTATGCCTTTCTTCTTCACCTCCTCCTTCAGTCGCGGAGTTAGGGCTTTGTCTCCGAATTTCCTCATCATGCTCTTGATCGTCTCCTTTCCTTTGAGCGCCATTCTCACACACTGTGTCTTCGTTAATTAGGGTTTTGCAGTGGCCAGTGGAGGGTTCAATTCATTTCCTGTGTTTCTCAGTGGCTTGCCTTGCGTTTTGGGAAGCAGTAGCACAGTGGCTTTTTTCTTTTATCTCTTTTATTTTTTTGGTAAAATCTACTTATGTCAGTTGCATCAACGGCTCTGATTATTTTTGGTTTTACAAAATAGATTATTTGATTCTTAAATCTTTAATTGAATTTTGGCTGATGGAAGCCTTTGTTAAAAGTGCTTCACATTGGTCTTGTTTTTTTGTCAAGTTTTCTGCATCACCTATTGAGATTTTCTGAAATATAATACACCATTTAGATTATAAATAAAAGAAATATGTCAATTAAAAAGATTGGAAAACGATCTCAAATATTCAATGTATTTGGGTTACAAAGCCCAAATAATGGTTCATGTTTATCAAGCTATGGGCCGGCTTAAAGATTCTTGAATATATGAGTTTCACATGGGTGCACGTTGATTAATATGAATCTCACAGCAAATATTACATGACGGTCTTACAGTCTCACCCAAGAATTACCAGAATTGCATATACTCGTGTCAACAGATGCTAGTAAAATTCCAAAATATTAACAGCCTCGTTCCTTGAATTTACCCTCTTGAGCTGTTTTCTGGTAAGGCCAAATTGGCCAATGCATCAGCCAAAACAGCTATTATTGCCACAAGACTTTATAGCAAGGTATAAACAAGCACCTGTCAGGATACTATTTTCACTGCAATCATATTTATATAACAAAAATTGAATTTACAAGGAGGCTATAGTTTCATGTTCTGTAAATTGTTAATCAGGTTTCTACCTAAAGAAAGTTTCAGTCCTGGCGTTTCTGGTGTGACAAGATTACACAGCTGTTCAGCTGTAAAAACACCAACTGCCCTCAATCTTGAAGCAGTACCACCATATACTGAGCTGTGGTTTATTACAATAACCATTTTATATCTGTACTTCATAATCAGATCCACCACATGGCCGATCGATGTCCTAGTAGTAGCACAAGGAGGCGGTCTTCTCATCATTGACGAAAGAGGGGCGTTCATCTAAGCAATAGTATGCAAACTTCCATTAACTCATAAATTTTAAACATATAGTTGTTAATAGTAATACAAATGCTCATTTAATTGTTAAAACGCTATTTACAACACAACACAAAGCATTTGACTTGTAAATTTGCAATGTTAGGGAAAACATCTATCAGATTTTGCTTGTACCCTATGGTCCAGGATAAAAAGCAATTTATTTCTACCATCAGTGAATAGTAAATACCTCTCTACAGTCTTCACGGTGCAATACTCCGATGCAGCTACCCCAGTCATCTACAATGGGCACCACTGAATCCCTAAAGAAACGCATAACCACTTTGTTCAAGTGCAGGGTCCCATTTAGTGGCCGAGCTGCTTCAAAGGGCATCATGACACTCTCAATCGGTTCACTTGCCAATACCTAAATAGAAAAGGTGTACAAAGCAAACACATACAAAAATAATTAAAAGCCAATAATTGAGTACATATCAGAATGTAAATCAGTAGTGGCTAAAGATATGAAAGTAGTCCCTTTATCGTTAGTTTTGATTGATTTATAAAAGATCCCCCTTCCATAATTCAACTAGTCCGGGTTATTAAAGTATCTGATTTTTTAAATATATTTTCACCACCAGAAATTCTTCATCAGTCCATTGAATTTTTAAAATCATATCCAGTCACACTTCTACATAATTTGATATTCTACATTAAAACCACTCATGGTAGGCCCCTTGGCAATCATCTTACATGCACTGACACCTATATACGAAAGTATATTTGCCAGGTCATCAGGTTAGGACCTTAAGTAGCTAATTTTATCTACAATTTGAAAGGAAAATAAATGTATGAAAACCTGAGGAAGTAGATAAGGACTCAATCTTGATTTGGTGAATCCCAATAAGGCCTCTACGCGTAGTGCAACCTGCAGTGCAAAGGCATATTAATGAATTCATGCTAGGAGGACACAGAAATTATAATGTAGGTAAGCATTGAAAACAAATAGAATTCCAAATAAAAGGCCTACTTAGTCAACTACTAACAGATACAAGAAGTAATATCGAACTAAAGTTTGTGAAATTCAAAGAAATAAGTCCAAATTTTTTTAAAAAATCCTTAAACAAGTTTCCTCGGTATCAATTTAAAGGGTCTAGAGAACTTGAAGAGGATAAAACCAACTGTGCAGCACCAACCCAGAATTTTTAGGCATATCTTTAACATTATGATATAACATTGTCATCCTTCAAAACAGTGTAGATTACCTACCACATCTAATCTTAATCTTCATAAATATTAAACAGTCATGGAGGGTAAAAGCACATTACATACCATGCCTCCTCGACTTGTCCATGATATTCTCTTCCACCTTGTAATAACATTTTCAAGGCATTTTATAGCCACGTCTACCTGAGAAAACCAAAAAATATAAAACAACAAATGGTCAAAGTCAGATTGCTCATGCCAATCAAATGCAAAAAGTTAGAATTAAGTCAAAATTGAACTAATGCACTAACTTGATAGCACCATTTAGAGGGGAAAATAACTAAAGGAAGGCAATGCTATATATCTTGTGCAGGACCTATATATTAAAATCAGCATCCAAATGCCTCAAACATCATGAAGGTAAACAGTAAATAGGAATGGAAAGAGATTTATGCAGTAACACACCCCATACCGACGATTGTGAAGAGTTGATATAGTACCTGACCACCATTTAAAGCTGCCTCCATGAAAAGATGATCAGCTTCCTCTTGAATCATTGGGGAGATAGTTCCGGCAGTATCTCGCCACATGTGATCTTTTAGATTTTCCACGGTGGTATAATCTCCTCTAACAGCAAAGGCACGCATGAAGGAAAGATAGAGGTGAGGTTTTGGTCGCAAGTCTGGATTTCCACCAGCCTGCTTTAGTATTTCTCCCAAAATGCATAAAGCACCTAAGCACAAGGACAAAATTTTAATTTGTAGAAGAGTAAGAACTGGTTTTAATTTCTGACACTTCAAAAATCCAGCATCCATCCAAATTTGATAAGAAAAGAAACATGAAATTTTAACCAGTCCACTTTCTATGCGGCATACTTGGTGCAGCATTTAATGAGACCTCTAACAGAGAAAACTAAATGCAGAGTAATCTTGATGCCCACATCAGCATGCAAATGTACAAGCTCTATTCAAATTGCATCGTTTTTGCAGATCTTTACATCACCATCATACTTGACATTGGCAGGTGGAAGAAATCGCTTTTGTCTCTTCTTCATCATTTAATTGACAATATATTGAATTTTGCAATGTAAAAATGGAGGGCGTGCAACTTAAAACAATAAGGCAATGTAAAGATATAGACATTGGCAATTTCTGATAACTTAAAATCCTTGTATTGCAATCTACAACATACCCTTCATTGAGCCACAGCCTAGCAAAGCATCGACGGCTGCAGTGTATGCTGTTCGATCAATAAACAAACCAATATATGTTTTCATTTCCAATATAATCTTCTGAACTGAATTGATATCTTTGGAATGCCCAAAACCCTGCCAAAAGAAGACACACAAAAAGAAAGAAAAAAAAAATCATAGGACTTTAAGGAACTGAAACATCAATTTACCAACAAGAGAAATATATAAAGCTTATTCCTCAGGAGCTGGGGGGTGGGGCAGAACGAAAAATCTAGTTCTTCCATTCAGAAAAACGAAAAGGAAACTACTAACATAAAGTTCCTAATATCTTTTTTCAATTAAAAAAAAAAATATTAGATTACCACAATGTTACAGAGAACAAGGTTTAAAAGAAAAAGACTATAAAGAAACTTTACAACCACAGTGGCTGTAAAAAATGCTACCATGCAATAATGAATATGTCATACAGTTGACATTGTTAAGAAAATAGATTGAATAACTTGCAAAAATGAGCATGTCCTAAATTTCATTAACAAGGTTGTTGAATAAACGTACCTTAAGTAGTGTAGTGTAAGTGACGACATCTGGGAAAAGGTCACCATGACTAAACTTCTGTGCTTCGTCCTAAAACAAGGAGCCATATTTAGTAACTTAATTTACAGCAATCTAATACTGTTAAAATATCATATACAGGCTCTAAACTGGCCTTTTATATAGCTTGGGACCTTCATTTCCTCAAAAAACTGCATTGCCATGTCCAACTTTCCAGCTTTTACACATGCAGATATTAGAGTATTATAGGTGAGCCTCTCAGGCTTTAATCCTAGACGTAATATCTCTGTGTGCATGGTTATCGCACCCTGAGGAATGCCTGCATTGATATATCCCTGAAAATCAGGAGCAGCAAACCCTTAAGGCAAAACATTATCAACTAAAATTATAAATCTAGGATCGTGCATACACAAAACGCTGTCTGTATCTTGATTGCAAAGCTCAGTTCTAAAAGTAGAAAAAGAAAATTCGTACTTTAATTTGTTAAGTCTCTTAAAGAACTATACATAGGTCAGTGCAGAACCTTCATTAATAAGTTGTAGACTGTGAGTGTAAGACTGCCACCTTCGCGGAGAAGAAAACCATAGTGTGCAAGAAGCCCATTAGCACGGCGTAAATCTCCTGCACTACAGCAAGAAGCAAACAGCGCATGCACGTTTGTAAGCAACTAATTTGAGCTTAATAGTAACCAAAATGTACTGCTCAGAAAACTGATCTTTCAATTGGGTGCTATTATTTTGGTCCTAACATTATAATAAGACAATGCCCACAAAGCACTTATCAAAGAGCATTGAATTGGTGATACAGACCTGCTTCAACTAGAGCATTGAGCAGACCAAAAACGAGAGGTGCTGACAACTTTGGACTTCCCACGGCAGTACCTAGCTCCACAGATTCAAGTACTTGAAACGCTTCATCAATTCTTCGAGCCCTGCCCAAACCCTTTCAACAAGGCACCCAAATCACTGATAACAAATCCATGGGACGCAATAAAAAAATTATTTTAAAAAAAGAAGAAGATAAAAAAGTACCTTCAAAAGGGTACCATATGTGACAGTATCGACGCCGCAGCTTCCTGGGTCAGACATTTCATCAAACATCATAAGAGCAGAGTCGATATCGCCGCAATGAACACATGCCTCGACGACCGCATTCATCACTATGGTGTTCAGCTTCCCGTATCGTTCTTTGGCCATCTCTATCTCCTCCATTATCTGCAAAACAATAAAATCAAGAAGAAGAAAAAACCCATCAATGCAAAACAGAAAAATATATATTTCGAGAAAAAGAAAACAGGGTTGTGGAAAACAGGACCTGGTGAAGCTGTCTCCGGCGAGTGAGTTGGACGACGCGGGAGGTGAGCCGCCTGAGATTGGGTTTGCGGGGAGGGGCGGTGCTGATTCGACGACGCCGTAATGGATAAGAAGAACAAACAGAGAACGAGGGCGAGAAGGCTTGCATTGTATATGGTGAAAAGGCTCAGAGCTAGCCATCGGCCATGGATCCCTCTCTACAGATAATGTCAGTCAGAGACTGAAGTCGGGAGCTTTTAGCTTATTGGCGGGTAAATTAGTGGGTCCACTGTTTTAATCAGTTCAGGCCCAATAGGCCCACATAGGCCCATCATGGTCCAATAACTAACCTTTCCTTTCCGGTAATAAAATAACAAAAGGTTGCCTGCTTAAAATTAGGGCAATATTGCGGGAACAACTAGTAGCCCAGTTGGTTGGTGGTAGAGTGAATTGTTGTTAACCCATCAGGTCATTGGTTAGAACTTTTTTTTTTTTTTTTTTTTTGGGTAAGGTTACCACTTAGAACCCCTGCGTGTGTAATCACCCTCTCTTGTGTGTAATCGCTTCTACTTAAAAAAAAAAAAAAATTAGTGTAATATTAGAAAACGAATGTAGCTCAAGTGGTTAGAAGCACTTAGTCATGCAATTAAAAATGAAAACCAAGATAATGTCGACTCACTAGACTATTTGGTATTTTCTTTTTTTTTGGGTCAAGATTTGGTATTTTCATATCAGACTATTAATGCAAACACATTCAGACGGAGTAAATACCTAATCAACGGTTTAGATTGACAATCAAAAATTGAATGTCACTTTTGCGAAAGAGAATATTTTCTATTTAAAGCATAGACAAAATGAAATGGGGTTGAAACACAAGATAAATGCGCAGCAGTGGGTACACAATGAGATGTGAAAATTGACAAATTATCATACAAAAAGCTACTTGTTCTAGTTGAAAACACATATAAGGCAAGCAACGCCTTCATTTTTTTACTACAAAGGTAATATTCTCGTGCCCCAAACTATACCCTTTCAGCCATTTTCAGACCTCCTTTTTTGTTTATAGGCTATGCCTAGAAAAAAGGCCGACATGATAATCAACTTTTGAGCTTCATGCTCATCCCTCCAATTTGACGTGAAGGCAAACTTTTCCTCTTTTCACACCAGAAGGACAGCACCAAGTGGGCGGAGTTGGAAAAGCTCCTTATTTGTTTGTCATTTTTCGGAATGACCCATGTACTTTTTTAGTTGAGGTGTTCAAACTGACCCAAATAACCAGCACAAACAGCTCATGGAAAACTGGGAAAAGTATGCCATTTTCTATTTTCCGAACAAGCAAGAAAACGACATTAAGCTTTAATTTTTTATTTTATTTTGTCGTGGACGAAAAATTCTTGACTTTTATGCAGATTTTTCCAAACTTCGTGTGCTTTATTCATTTTCCGTTTTGTGTTTCTTTCTTTCTATCAATTTCACCATTTAAAAAAATTTGTGCTTTATTTTTACTAAGGGTAATGCTAGGGAGACCATCTAGTTGTACCATATTTGTGTACCAACTGATGTGGCCGATGAGTTGGCTATGCCACATAATTAAATGACCTTTTATTTTATTTTATTTTTTTCTCTTCACTTTACAGAAACCTAAGCGGTGTAGGAAAAATTAAAGCTCATTTAATATGGTACAAATTAAAAATTAAAAAATTATAGCCAACTCATCGGCCACATCAGTTGGTACACAAATATGGTACAACTAGATGGTCTCCCTAGCATTACCCTTTTACTAATCTAATCTCTCAATCCGTATTCACACGAAGCTTTCTTTTTATGCAAATTCGCGTATGTTATGTTAAAAAAAGTTATTAAATAAGGGAAATTCTCTAATAAATATTTAAGTTAAGGATTTATTACATATTTCTAATTTCGGCTATTGAATTGCATTCATTAGATATGTTAGTAAATTTAATATGCAACATACGTATAATTAATTATTGAAATTAGAAATATATAACCAATCATTAACATAAAATACTTATTGACAAATTTACCCTCAAATCACTCGAATACTCAAACCAAACACTTGATAAGGACACATAAGCGGTCACCTCAAGTTTTCCACGACACATAAATAGATTGGAGTAGTAAGTATAACTACCAGGAGCCTGGCTTCATTTATGCATTGATTGAAACAAATTGCACATCAGTTGTAATGTGTAATTAATTGGAAGGACAAAATGCTGATGAAATTTAGGAACTATCTTAAAAAGAAAGGGTGCTATGCCTTGACGAGGGCCTTGACAATGAAAGCACCAAATGCCTTGTGTGAATAGAATAGCCATGCCTGCTCCGGAAGAAATTCTTGTGCAGCCTAGGATTGCCCTAATACGACAAGTCTCTGAAAAGATTGATAATTCGTATGTATTCAAATAAAATAGAATGAGGTACAGAACCTTTATACAAATACAATAGCCAATTAGGGTGCTGGTAACTAGCCTAAAAGGATCATTCCTTAATATACACGTCTACATAAAAGGAAGGAAATAAACTAAATATCTGTACGGATCAATGATTAATACTCAGAATCAATCACGTTGATTTAGTTGGGATTTTACGCTCCTCAACACTCCCCTTCAAGTTGGAATGTATGTTGATGATTCCTAACTTGCTGAGTAAAATCGCAAATTGTGGAAGACTCACGGCCTTTGTGAATATGTCTGCTGGTTGTTGTAAGGTGGAAATATGAGCCGTTTTGATCATTCCACTTTGAACCTTTTCTCTTACCAGATGGCAATCAATTTCAATGTGTTTAGTCCGTTCATGAAATACTGGATTCGAAGCAATGTGGAGCGCTGCTTGGTTGTCACAATATAACTTGACTGCATGTGAATGCTTAATGCCTAAATCTTGCAAAATATATCGTAACCAAGTAATTTCGCAGCAAGCGGCAGCCATGGAACGATATTCAGCTTCGGCACTAGATCGGGATACTGTGGTTTGCTTCTTGGTCTTCCAAGAAACCAAAGAATTGCCAAGAAATACACAATACCCGGTAGTAGAACGTCGAGTATCACGACATCGAGCCCAATCCGCATCACAAAAAGCATTTAATTGAATTGGACTGTTGGCAGAAAGAAAAATACCTTGCCCTGGTGCACGTTTGACATAGCGCAAAACCCGATAAGCTGCCTCTAGGTGTGGTGTTCGTGGCTTATCCATGAACTGGCTTAGAGTGTGAACGGCATACACCAAGTCAGGCCGGGTAATTGTCAAATAGATCAGCCTCCCCACAAGCCTTCGATACGAAGATGGATCATCAATGTAGTCGCCATCATGTTTGCTAAGGGACAAATTCTGCTCCATGGGTGAATCGGCTGGTTTTGCACCAAGCTGTCCTGCATCCTCTAGTATTTCAAGTGCATACTTGCGTTGTGAAAGGGCGATGCCTTTGCTGGAATGAGCAATCTCGATGCCAAGAAAATATTTTAGTTGACCAAGGTCTTTCAATTTGAATTGTTGCAGCAAGTATGACTTGGTTGCTTCAATGTCTTGTAAACTATTCCCTGTCAAAATGATATCATCCACATAGATGAGTAAGGCAGTGAATGTGGCACCTCGGGTTCGGACGAACAATGAATAATCTGCCTTCGATTGACGATAGCCCGCTTGCGTAAGGGCTGTGGAAAGTTTAATAAACCATTGACGTGAAGCTTGCTTGAGTCCATACAAGGATTTATGAAGCTTGCATACACGAGTCTCCCCTTTTCGTCCGAATCCAGGAGGGAGATGCATATAAACATCTTCATCAAGATCACCATTGAGGAAAGCATTATTGACATCAAGTTGATGAAGATGCCAACGACGCGTGGAAGCAACGGCGAGAAGGAGGCGAACGGTGACAAGCTTTGCAACAGGGGCAAAAGTTTCCCGGTAGTCCAAACCCTCAACCTGACTATAGCCTTTTGCCACCAAACGTGCTTTATACCGATCAAGAGAACCATCAGGATGAAGTTTGACCTTGTAAACCCACTTACAACCAATGGGTTTCTTGCCGGGGGGCAAAGATTGAAGAGTCCATGTGCCATTAGCTTCGAGGGCAGCCAATTCTTGGGTCATGGCATGACGCCATTGAGGATCATGAGCTGCTTGAACATAAGAGGTGGGTTCTTTGACCGCTGAAAGAGAAGCACTAAAAACACGATGGTGTGGGGACAAACGGTCATATGTAAGGACATGAGAGAGAGGATGTTTGGTACCTTGGGGTTCAATCGACGCCGAGTTAGATGATGGGAGAGACCGGGCAGGTAATTTTATGTTGACATGATACTGCTGAAGATAACTGGGCATGGTGGTACGCCGGGGCAGTGGTGGAGATACCGGTGCGAGAGGAGATGGAGGTGCTGGAAGCACGAGATCAGGTGCTGGAAGTGCAAGAGCAGGTGCTGGAAGTGTTTCCAGCGCGGCAGGTGCTGGAAGTGTTTCCAGCGCAAGGTCAGGCGCTGGAAACTGTGAACTAGGAGAAGGAAGTCCAGGAGTTGGGGCATCATCAAAATGGGTGGGATGAGAAAGTGGGAAGACAAGAGAAGAGTCGGTGGCGGAAGATGGAAAAGGGAAAGTAGTTTCATGAAAGATGACATCCCGAGAAATAAAAATTTTACCCGTAGTGAGATCATAAACCCGATAGCCCTTTGTGCCATATGGGTAACCAAGAAAAATGCAACGTGTGGCCCTAGCATCAAATTTGGTTGGACGTAGATGATGAGTAGAGGCAAAGCACAAACAACCAAAAACCCTTAAGTGGTCATAGACTGGGGGTTTTCGAAAAAGGACTTCGTAGGGAGTTTTTCCTTTAAGAACTTGTGTAGGAGTGCGGTTGATAAGATATGTGGCAGTGAGTATGGCATCCCCCCAAAATTTCTTAGGAAGTTTGGCTTGGAAGAGTAAAGCTCGGGCAACATTGAGAAGATGTCGGTGTTTTCTTTCGACTACTCCATTTTGCTGTGGAGTGGAGACACAACTAGTGTGATGTAAAATCCCTTTATCAGAAAAAAATTGTGTCATTAGAAACTCAGGTCCATTATCACTGCGAACAATTTTAACATGGGAAGAGAATTGTGTTTCAACAAGATTGATAAAGGTAGTGAGCTTTTGGCGTGCATCTGATTTGTGGTGCATTAAATAAACCCATGTACATCTGGAGTAATCATCTACAATGGTTAAGAAGTATTGTGCCTTAGTGATGGAAGGAACATGATAACCACCCCAAATATCAACATGAATTAATTCAAATGGCGCAAGTGAATTAATAGAACTCAAAGGAAAAGGATGGCGAGTTTGTTTAGCTAAAGGACAAACCAAACAATCATCAATGTCACAAAATTTCATGTTTTTAACAGAAAGAGAAAGAGCACGTAGGCTTTTATTTGAAAGATGACCAAGGCGTTGATGCCAAAGTTGAGAAGAAGAAGGAACAAGGGCTGAAACGGAATTGCACCCAGCTGTCTTCGCAGTATCAAGATAGTAGAGACCTTCCCTCTCAGTTCCCGTCCCAATCATCTTCCCCGAACGTCGGTCCTGAACAATACAAGATTCATTAGTGAACATGGCAAGACAAGAGGGGCTTTTGGTGAGCTTGCTCACAGAGATTAAATTTAATCTAAATGAGGGAACACAAAGCACATTATGAAGAATAAAATCATCCGAGAAACGGATAGTGCCGATGTGGGTGACATTGACAAGGGCATGATCAGGAAGGTACACTTGACGATTAGAGACTGGAGTGCATGTAGTCAACAACTTAGGCGAACAAACCATGTGATCGGTGGCACCAGTGTCAAAAATCCAGTTGAGTCCACCAACGAAAGCAGAGGCACATAAGGTGTTACCTGAGAGATCGCTGGTGCTGGAAGCAGTGCTAACATGATTAGCCAAAGCTGTGGGCTTGTTTTGATTGAGGAGAGCAAGGAAGCTCTGGTATTGTGCTGCGGTGAGGTTGTATGTTGGAGGAGCTGCAGTGGCCACAGGAGTGGCATCAACATGATGGACCGAAGGAGAAAATGACCCCCGACGACCTTGAGAGTCACTGTTGCCGCCAGTGGATTGAGCCTTCTTCAATTTGCGGCATTGGTCAATAGTGTGCCGACGCCAGCCACAATAATCACATTTAAGATGTTCTCGACATGTATCAGAAGTGTGTCCTGTGGCATCACAACGTTCACACTTAAGATGAGGGTTTTTAGGTGAGAAATTTCTACCAGAATTTCGAGGACCATGAACGGCGAAGGCTGCGGCGTCAGTGACTGGTGGTTTCCAGAGGGCATGAGTAGAAATTGCTCGTTGCTTTTCATCTTGGGTGATAAGGGAAAAAGCTTTGTTGACTGCAGGAAATGGGTCCATCAGTAGGATTTGTCCTCGAACTCCAGCGTATGCGTCATTTAATCCCATAAGAAATTTCATGGTCTTTTGGTGCTGGTGGAATTGGAACATCTCTTTGGCTGCTCCGCAGTGGCAAGATGGAAGGGAGCAAAGTGCATCTCTCACATCCCATAAGCCCTTCAACTTGGTGTAATAGGCACCGATGGTCATGCTTCCTTGAACGCAGTCATGAATTTCTTGCTCAATGTGGAAAAGATGGACACTATTAGCGTGAGAGAATCGTTCCTTTAGATCATTCCATATGTCGGACGCAACATCGTTATAAATGATGCTCGCACCAATATCCGGGGAGATGGAATTGAGGAGCCAGCTCTTGACAAGATTGTTACACCGTGTCCACTGTTGGAGAGTTGTGGAAGAACCATGTAGAGGCTTCTTGAGGGTGCCATCGACGAAACCTTCTTTGTTTTTGGTGTTGAGCGCCATGAGCATGGAGCGACTCCAGGTTGGATAATTTTCGTCATTCAGGAGTTGTGTGACAAGGACAACCCCTGGTTGATCAGGGTGATGGAGGTAGAGAGGATCATTAGGATCATCATATTTGGGTTGCGCAGGCTGGGCTGAGGCTTGGGAATCAATTTTGGATTGCTCGGGCTTGGCTGAGGCTTGAGGTGATTCGCTGTCGTTGATCGCCATGGAGGTTAGCGAGAGGACAGGCTAGGGTTTGTTTTGTGTAGGTAACCTTAAGCTCTGATACCATGAAAAGATTGATAATTCGTATATATTCAGAATAAAATAGAATGAGGTACAGAACCTTTTATACAAATACAATAGCCAATTAGGGTGCTGGTAACTAGCCTAAAAGGATCATTCCTTAATATACACGTCTACATAAAAGGAAGGAAATAAACTAAATATCTGTACAGATCAATGATTAATACTCAGAATCAATCAC
>NC_047650.1:35157575-35225782 GCF_902201215.1 Prunus dulcis | reverse complement strand
GTAGGTAACCTTAAGCTCTGATACCATGAAAAGATTGATAATTCGTATATATTCAGAATAAAATAGAATGAGGTACAGAACCTTTTATACAAATACAATAGCCAATTAGGGTGCTGGTAACTAGCCTAAAAGGATCATTCCTTAATATACACGTCTACATAAAAGGAAGGAAATAAACTAAATATCTGTACAGATCAATGATTAATACTCAGAATCAATCACGTTGATTTAGTTGGGATTTTACGCTCCTCAACAGTCTCTCACAGAGAATGAGAGCATGCATGTGAACCACACTCATGGGTCATTTCTTTGTAAGGGAGTTATCGCATAGGGAAAAACTTCTCTTCTCTTGCTCCTAATTTCGTCTATGTTGCTCAAAACGAAGAATAAATTGAGAAACATAAAAGAGGATATCGGGAACTATTCTCTTATCAAATATGTGATACATATTAGATTATCAAATTTGTAATTCGATACCATTTCTGAAAATAAAATTGCGTTCAAATTAATAACTTTGTTAGACATTCTTTATCGTAATAAATTAAAACTGTGTGACGAAATAACATTTATGATAAGATATTTATCCGCTAAGTGAAAGATCACAAAATTAAGAAGTCTTAATCAAACCATAAAGAAATGGGCCTACAACTATTATTATAGTCATTCTCATTAAAGCAAATGGGATCATAAGTCTCTCCCAGTAGTTCATCTTCACACCTATATGCATACCCCACAACTCTCATCTGTTTATTCCAATCAATCATCGTGCACCACTATGAATCCCCATTGGATCAAACCCAGCTCACCCCCCCCAAAAACAAGTCCTTTACACATCCTCTTCTTATTCTTCATTTTTTTATTCTTTAAAACCCACAAATTCAAGTATTCAGAAAACCAACCACCAATTTCTGTCTCTCTGTAAAAAGAAACTCTGAACCTGGTTCTACTGAAACTTTCGTTTTGTTGCTGTTTGTTTAATCCACACAAGTCTTTTTCTTTCGGATCTGCCGGTGTGTGTTCTCAAGTTTTGTGCCGTCACTCTTTGCCTTACTTTCCGGTTTCTAGATGCGCGCGCACACAAAAAAACAAGCACCACCCGATCACCCAAATGCCTTAAACAAATCCAATTTTTAAGATCAAATTAAACAATTGATCATCCATTTTCAAGACCTTTGACGACCCAATAATTCTTCCCAACTTTCTCCACAAAGTGAATCTTTGCTTTGTCATCACACTCCTTAATTTGATCTACTTGATATCTTTTTGTCACTATAAATAGTCGGATATAATATGCTACAAGATCATCAGCTAGTCCAAGTGTCGAACACCTTAGCTACTCACTCTTAGATCCATAAATTCTCCTAGAAATTCAATTTTTATGACAATTTCTTCATCTGGGTAGTTTTATTTATACTTCTAGATTAGAAATTCGCAGCTTGTTTGTGTTTGTGTTTGATTTCCATCAATGGCGGCTGTGAAATCGTCATCTTCATCGGTATCAAACCCAGTTTCTGATCAATGTTCTGACCAAGAAAGCAGCAACAAATCTGAGCCATTAATTCCTGGGTTACCGGACGAGATTGCCGAGCTCTGCCTTCTTTACCTTCCCTACCCCTACCAAGCTCTGGTGCGTTCGGTCTCTGCTTCGTGGAACAGAGCCATCACAGACTCTAGCTTCGTTCGCTGCAAGAAATCTCTGTCTCTTCCGCTGCCTTATCTTTTCGTCTTTGCCTTCAACAAAGTGACGTCCAGGATTCAGTGGCAGGCGCTGGACACTCGATCGGGCCGTTGGTTTGTTTTACCTCCCATGCCGTGCCCCAAGGCCGCGTGCCCACCGGGCTTCGCATGCACATCGCTGCCACGTCAGGGGAAGCTCGTCGTCTTGGGCGGCGTGCGGTCAGACTCAGAATGTTCTACGCGCACCACCATCGTGTACCGTACATCTACAAATCAATGGTCAATTGCCGCTCCAATGCGGACCCCACGATCATTTTTTGACGCGGGAAATATCAATGGTAAGATCTTGGCGGTTGGCGGTGGTGTGGCCCGCAATGGTGATTTGATTAGGGCCGTAGACTGTTACGACCTTGAAAATGACACGTGGGCGGCGGCTGCTCCGCTGCCCACGAGTCTAGCCAAGTACGACTCCAATGTGGTGGGAAACAAAATGTATGTCACGGAGGGGTGGATGTGGCCGTTTATGCTTTCGCCACGTGGCGTGGTCTATGACCCGAACGAGGACACTTGGCAGGAGATGAGGCAGGGGATGAGGGACGGGTGGACGGGGGTTAGCGTGGTGGTGGGTGAGAGGTTGTTGGTCATATCGGAGTACGGGGATTGTCCGATGAAGGTGTACGATCCGGATGAGGACACATGGCGGTATGTGAGTGGGGACAAGTTCCCATGTGATGCACTGAGACGGCCTTTTGCTGCGAGCGGGGTGGAAGGGAACATATATGTGGTCGCATGTGGGTTGAATGTGGGAATAGGAAGGCTGTCTGATTGTGGAGGAGGAAAGGGTGAGCTAAAAGTTGAGTGGCAGGTTGTGCCAGCTCCAAGTGCTTTTAGGGGCTTCTCTCCTTCTAGTTGTCAAGTGCTTTATGCCTAAAATAATTGAGTTTGATCAATTATCGTTTATATCTGTTTTTGGCCTCGTTAGGCAATTTTACAACCCAACATGTTTTATATTGTTTCCATAATAATATTCTACAGCTAGGCTCAATATTTTCTTTGCTCTTCTACATAGACAGAGACATATAGTGGCCCTTTTTTTCAGGTTTGTTTGACCACTTCGTTGAGCCAAACTTATTCCGGTTACAATGAAGTTTTTCTTCTCTTGGTGGCCTATGAGATCCGTCATATCTTATCCAAATCTTGTAGAATATTTTGCATTGGCTCCAAATTAAAGTTGCCAATAGTAAAAAGAGAAAAAAGGATCATGACCATTCTTCACGGTTTGAAGAACCGGAAGATCTTTTTCATGCCTTTAATTATTGGATAGAAAATTCAAAGTAATCCAGTTAAGGCCAATTTTTTTTGAATAAGATTGTGAAACACGCACGGGCCTCACAGCTTTTACTTTATGCTTTCGATTGGATTTGAGCGAATTGAGTTGATTATATTTGACATGCGTCATGATGTTTTCACAAAAGCTTTGAGTTGAGTTTGAGGCAAGTTTCCATCAACAGAGCAAATTCAGGAATAACCAATAAAAAAAAGGACACAGCTTTTTTGTTTTTGTTTTGTTTTTTGTTTTCCATCACTTACGTCAGAAAGGGATGCTGAAGAAGCATCAACGCGGTTAAATATGACATAAAATTCTTATCTTATGTAAAATTGAAATTGTCACGTTTGAGGTCTAGAATCTTCTACATACGCGCTTATTACACAACAATTGGACCTTTCTCCCAAACTTCCAGACTAAGCTAGAACTTTGAAAAAATCCCAAAAGAAACCTCCCCATATAAACATGAAGCCTTTAAAAACTTTGTGATCATATCTGCCTGCATCTATTATCTTACCAGCAAAAAAACAGCTTCAGCTTAGCTTCTTCAGCCTTGAAATATACCAAAAACACAGCAACCCGAGACAGAAAAGAAGGAAAGAGAGAGAAAGGAGCAAGCAACCCAGAAATCCGGAAAGGCTCAAGGGGGTTAAAGGAAGAAGGAACCATGTGTTTCGTGTTTGTGTGTGGTGAAGATGAGACGGTGCTTTCAAGGCAACCAGCACCAGGGGCATGCCCCTACTGTGGAGGAATGGTCCAAGCCATGGATGTTGAGAGTCGGTGGACGTTCTGCTTCCTGCCTCTCTACTGGAAGACCAAGCGCAAGTTGTACTGCGCCGTGTGCACTAGGCGCTTGGTAGTACAGTGATATAAACCCACATCATGATGAATACAGAGATTGCAATTTGTGCTCGTGTAAATATGTAATATGACTTTTTTGTTGTTACTGATAAACAAAATGACAGGCTCTATTTACATGCTTGTGGCATTTTCGTGGAGCTCTTTCTAGATTTTGTTTAATTGCTCTTCTTAAAACTAAATTGAAACGCAATCTAGTTTCTATTTCTTATAACCCATCGAGATTGCCATGTCTGCCAGTTGATCTACAACCAGCAAACAGTTTCATGGTTTCTCTTTTGGGCATTTCTTGCAATTGAAAACATCAGAGAGAAGTATGTTTTAAAAGTTTTCAATTGCTGAATCCCAAGGGCCAAAGAGTGATGAATATCAAAGCTCATAAGAGACAATTCTGTTTTCCCTAACCCCAGAAAACATTGAAAAGCCCGTTTCCTCTCAAGTTTCCAATTTCATAAGGGCAAACACAAAACAGAGTCCCATAGCAAAGCCCCACAATTAGACCGTTAATCAACTGTATGTATTCTAACTTTTCCAACATAAAGGGCAAGCAAAACTGCAAAGCTTTAAGAATCAGTTCATAAATGAGAGGATTTTCCTTGGAGCTCATATACTAATCGTAGCTATGGATTGATGGGATCAATAATCACATCACTTACAGAGTTTCAACTTTTTAAAATATGCCGACACAACGGATTTGGGGTAAGGTTTTGTGGCGAGACAAGTTGGGTAGTTTTCGGGTTGTTCAATCCACAGTTTGTGTGCTATGCCACCAGCTGTGAGCTTCTCGGACAAGTTCAATATCTGGGGTTCTCCTTTCACCTCAAGAGTAACCTGCACAATTTGATAAGACCATTGTAATCAGTACTTTTAAAGCAATTGCAGCCAACAAATTCAGCATACAATGACCAAATTTACAAACCCCACTGATTGGTTAACAAGAAAATTCCCACCCAACTTG
Organism: Prunus dulcis; assembly: GCF_902201215.1. Lineage (NCBI taxonomy): Eukaryota > Viridiplantae > Streptophyta > Magnoliopsida > Rosales > Rosaceae > Prunus > Prunus dulcis. The sequence goes on along the minus strand of NC_047650.1, from coordinate 35,220,962 downwards.
AACCCAAATTTTCTGGCATTGATCTCAATGACCCAATTGAATGAGCAATGATTTTAACCTATGCAACCTCATATTACCTACTGTTTCATACAATTTCTGCACACAAGTAGAAGAAAAACAATCATAGTGTATGCAAAAACCCTTCTGAGCACAATGAAGAAATGCAACATGAACATCACCATTACTAAGAATCACACTTTCCCTTCAACATTTGGAACCAAAAACATCATGCCACTTCAACCCAGAAATCAGAAAATGTTGCTGCACTAAACAAAAAAATCCAACCTTTCCAGCATCACATTCAAATCAAACCCAAGTTTTATAATCAAAGCACCATAAAGGAGCAAGCTTTACAAGTTACCTTGTGCATAGAGTCGATGTTTTCTGGGCTGCAGTACCGGAGGGTGTGTGGGTCGTCTTTGTGGGACCAAATGGCGGATACGGAGGCATGGCAGCCCTGTGTGACCACGCTCCCCGTCGGCCACGTGTCGATTAGGTCACGGCGGAGCACCACGTACTGAACCAGGACGTCCGGGGGGGTCTCGGATTTCGAGGTGTCCGAGTTGGCTTCGGCGGCGGGTTGACTCATCGAGTTTCTGACGAGTCGACTCGTGGGAACGGCCGCGTTGGAAGAGAGTTTTTGAGATTTTGAGATTGAGATTGAGATTGAGAAAGAGAGCGTGAGATGGGAGTGGGAGGAGGTGCAACGAAGTGGCGCCACAAGGCACGCCATGGTATAATTACACGTTGGAGCATCTGCATCCTGTCCAACTTCATGTTTAATTTGATGTTTTTTTCCTTGTAGGGCCTGACTTGAGGCCCAACCCAAGCTCGATAATAAAATTATTATGGGCCCGTTTGAGACTCTTTACGTAGGAAATAATTTTGCTCATAACCGTTTTTGAAAGAAACACCTTTTTTTTTTCTTTTTTTTTTTTGGTTGCTATAAAAACATGGTAGTTGCTTCATCATAATAAGCGCTTTTATTAAAAGCATGTTGAACTGTTTATTAAGTTTCAGGTGCTTCGTAAAGAATCACTTGTTTGGTGCTTCACCCTAATCGCTTTTACACGTTGAAATGTTTGTGAAAATATTTTAATACTTCATGAAGAATCACGTGCTAGGCACTTCACCAAAATCACGTTTATTAGAGACATGATGAAATGTTGATTACAAATTTAGGTGCTTCGTCAAGAATCGCAAATTGATGACTTCCACCACATCAAGGTGACACTCTACCGTTGAGTTATATCCCTTCCCATGCCCCTGCACGCAACACCACCCCTCCCTTCCCCCAAAATCGAGAAATATAATTGACTAATCCTAAGGCCAAGGGTTGAGAAACTCAACACTAGTATTCTTGATTGGAGTCGAGCTTTCTTTTAGCACTATTACAAGCCTTGAGCCAATAAAGACTGAGAAGGTTGACTCAATAATAAATTTTATTAAGGGCTCCATTGTAGAATTCAGACCTAACTATTAATCGAAAAGTGGTGGGAACGACAGAACCTGGTATAAAACGCTTTTGATATCAGCCTACACAAGCTTCAATTAAGCTATATTAGGTTCAGCTCGAGCTTGGTGACCTGCCATGAGTCGAAAGATACTTCGGCTCAGGGCCCGGCCCAACCTAGGTACCTTAATGGGAGGTGATTGGGCCAAACGGTCTCGCATGGAACCTAACCCAAGACAAATCGACCTAGTCAGGCCTATTTTACTAACTGGATATTGGTAAGATAGCTAAATGGAAATTGGAATCGAAATACTTTTTGGAAAACAAAAAACACACACCCACACAAGGGTAACCGAAGCAGTCGATATTTGACTCCTACACCTAAAAACAAGGTCGATGATGAGTTTTAGTTCCTCCTCCAGAAAAAAGATTCTGGTGACTTCCGAAGTCAGGTTTTGGTTTCTATCAGTTTCTGTTTCATATGTGGCTTTCCTCGTTTGCACCGACCAAACAAAAATCCTTGAAGCTGTAAGCCTGTAACCTAATCAATCAGAAATGACTTTGAACCATTTCAGTATCTTTTGTGATATGATCGAGTTGAAGTCAATAAGTCTCTGGAGAGAAAAAGTACTTTCTTTTTTCCTTTTTTCCTTTTTTTAAGGAACAGGATAAAAAATCTGTAATATTTTAAACCCTATGCTACATACCAAAACCTGACCAAGATAATTGATTGAGGGGCAAACAGGTCTTTATACTTGAGATATCCGATTCAGCAGATCATGTATATCCATTTCCTATTAACACCAAATAATAAATAATAAATAAAAACAATAATCCAAAAGATAATGGAGATAATATTTACTAAAACATATATTTTATATAATTTTTTTCTGGGTGGACATAGAAACAGACAGACCCTCCAGCCAACAACCCTAAAAAAAAGAAAGAAAAGAAAAAAGAAAAAAGAAAAAGAAAACCAAATAAGCCACGCAAGTTGATGTTCTTAATGGTCTTGCAGATCTGAGAGGCAATAGCAACTTCTTGACTTGAAACTCTTGTGCCTTCTGTCGAGCAAATTCTTTGGGGCTCTTCTGTCTTGCTGTTCCTTGTCATCTGATGAAGATTGGTCTGATGATGGGTCTTGCTGTTCTTGTTGTTCCTGCTGCTGTTCATCATCTTCTTCATCTTCTTCATGTTCAGCTAGGGCTAGCAAAGGCATGGACTTTGGGTTGGGCCAGTTGTAGAAAGATGAAGACTTTCTTGACCATTTGGAGGCAATCAAAACCCTCCTCCTCTTGTTGAATGGGTTGTCTCTCTTCTCCACCTCCTTCACTGAGCTCACGGAGGAGCTCACTTCTGACAGACTTGCAAATGACTTTGATTTTCCTGAGAAGTAATTGGATAATCCCCTCCTGCATAAACAAATTTTATATATTTATAAAAAAATAAAAAAAACCCAAATGAAAATCAACCCAAGCTAATTAAGCAAGTCATTAACATATAAAACCACTAATTAAATTAAATTAAATTAATTATTTAATTATTACCAGGATCAAAACTGAAATTCAACAAAGATGATCACTTTAAGCTAAAAATGAAAATGAAAACTTCATGTTGCAGATCTAAACAGTGACTTACTTGATTGGAAGAGACTCTTCTAACGAACCAAACGAACCCAGAGAACCCAACCGTCCTCCGCCTCCGCCGCCGTTAAACTTGCTCTGCACCTCCTCGCCCTCGCCGTCGCCATCATCTCCTTTGGAATCGTCTTCTTCGCTGTCGTCGGGAGCCCCGATCGAGGACGAGCTGTCCGAGGAAGCCTCTTCGGACCTCGGCAGCGCCTCCACGTTCTGCTTCACGAAGAGACGGCCGCGGCCGTCCCCGATGGAGAAGGCGGGGCCCACCAAGACATCCATTCAACAGAGGTTGCTGTTCGTTTGTTCGGTCTGGAAACACAGCAGCAGTAATAACAAAAGAGGATATATAGTGTGTTGCTGTTGCTGCTGCTGAGGCGGCGGTGATGGAAAATTTCGGATTTACCCCTCACCGCTGCGACGTCGTCTTCGTTTGAGCTTCCAGATTACGGGGCTTGTAGTCATCAATTGGAAAAAAGGAGGAGAAGAAGAAGACGGTGAAGCAGAGTCATAAGACACAGAGAGAGAGAGAGAGAGAGAGAGAGAGAGGAAGCCTTGTGTTGTCTAATTAAAGAGAGACTAAGGGGGAGAAGGGGGGGTGCGCAGGTTAAGGAAGAGGCAGGGGGGTGGAGGATAAGCCAAAACCCCAACAAAAAAAAATTTTGAAAAAAAAAAAAAGAAAAAAAAAAGGAGGAAAAATGGTACAATTAGACAGCTATATACATAGACAACAGTAGTCACAGGGCTCACAACAAAAACGCAACACATGGACATGGAATGTTGGGGTGAAATGAGTAAATTGGTGGGTGTGTTTAGAGGAGGAGAGGCTAACGTCCGCCGTCGGCGAAATAGGGAACCACGCGCTTTGACACGTTCGTAATTACGTGGCAAAGACAGTGACCAGAAATATCCACTCTAACTTATCCTGTTGTTCACTGCCTTATACACCCTTCCACTTCGTTTCCTTTTTAAAACAAAAAAACAAAAAAACAAAAAAAAAAAGATATATAAATACAAAATACAAAAAACCCTTTTCTTTCATTTTAATTTATTTTTGGTTTTGTTACGCTTGGTTTTCTTGAGCAAGGTTTTAATGAGGCCTTGTTTGTTCGCTTGAGTTTGTAACCTTTCACAATTTTAATGAAAATTTACTACTTTCTGTAAAAAAAAATATTTTTGATATTTCAATTTACCCCAACAATTATTAAGTAATGTGATGTCTTTGTGGAGAAAATAAAACTATCTATTGCAAATCTTCTATTTGGTGATAACGTATCTTTAATTAGGTCAAATATGTACACTCTAAAGAAATTGTACCAATATCAACATTAGTTTATCTTATCTTCTCCTCCATATTTGGTATAAAGTGCTTAATTATTGGCTATTATATCTATTTGTATGGTTTTCTTAAGGGAAAATCAATCTGCATTGTTTAGCCTTATTACTTTATTTTGTCATCAATCAATCCTTTTGGTCACATGCTCAATCAAAGACTTAATACAAAAATCTGTCCCTAATTATCCACCTTCTAGTCTAAGAAGATAATATGTGAAATTAACTCATAAAATGATTCATTGTTACACAATAAGTTTTTATTTTATTTTTATTTTTTATATGTACCTTGTGCATGTCATAAGGCGGCTTGTCTAGTTTGAGTAGGGAAAATGTAACGAAACGTCTACATGAGGTCGGGTAACCTTTTGATTGGTTACTTTCGACCATTGAGAGAACGCTCTATGTAATATTGGCTAACTTTCTGATTGGTTACTTTCGACCACTAAAAGAGCGTTTTGACCATTTAGAGTACACTTTATATATAATATCGGCTGACCTTCTGATTGGTTATTTTTGAGCACTCATAGATTGTTCTTTCGTGAGCATCTTAAAATAAGAATCAATCACAGATAAAACTCTCGCCCGATGTAACCAAACGTATTTGTGGAGTCGGTTTGGTTACTTTCTACCATTGAGAAAAATGTGAATGTTTTCTTTAACAAATGAATCTTTTTCATTATTGTTTCAAAAATAGACCAGTTATAGATGGATTAAGCAAGAGCTTGACATATTTTTTCTTCACAATATTAACAAATGATCTATTAAATTTATGATCGTAAGAATATACCAAAAATATTTGAAATTTAAAATAAACTGAAAATCCTATCTGATATTGTGAACACATCAGCAAGCAACTGAGGACGGTAGTGAGAAAAAATGCATCCCTATCCATTTTGCCAAAAGGTATGAAAATCTTCAAAGTTCCTATATATATATATATATATAGCTTATTGGGGAGCTGGATCTTTCTAGAGATAATTATTTTGATTGATATTCTTTATTTGTTGCAAAATCAAAATCAATGCATACTAAATCAGATGATATTAATATTTAGTCACATTTACTTACTTGTTTTTCTTGCCCTCTACGTCGGTATACATATCACTGATTTATGAATGTTGCCAGAGAAATACAATCAAATTAATTATGTCCAACATATTGTTTGTTATATGTCTTGTCTTGCAAAAATCGTGAAGGGGTTTTAAGAGTTTTTAAAATGAATAATGCTACTCTTATCACATTTGTATACTACATTCCTATACCACTTTATGTGGCAGATGAGGTGGACAACCACATCAATTAAAATTAATTTAACATTTTATTTTCTTTTATGATTTATTGACATTTTTTAATTGATGTGGATATATACCTCATCTGCCACCGAAGATGGTATACAAATATGGTAAGACCAACATTAAATATAGGAATTAACAAAATAAAAGAAAAGGGCCAATTACCTTCTTTCTTTTTTCCCTTTAATAATTCCCTTCATGAAAATGCATTTTGTAAACACCACTAAACACCATTAATTATAATTTAATTATTTCCAACTTGACAATACTATAAAACAATTTTGACATCATCGTTGTAGTGAAGTTCAAATTTCTTAATATTTTGGATCCATGAACACTCAACCTTGCACATCAAATTACCTTTTGTAAAACATACAATTTGGACCACCCTATCTATTTAGGCCTTATAACATATCTAGGCCCCCTAATGATAAGCATGTTTTAACTTATGAATAAGCAAAGTTAATTTGCACAAAATTATGATAAATTAAGCAATAGTTACCTAGAAAATCACCTAAACCACTTAAAATTAGGACTTGCCAATAGGAGCCATGAGGTGAAACTCGTTAGACAACCATTATGGTCCCCATAAGCTTAAGTTGTGAGGGATCTTCCCAGTATCATCCAAGATGCTTTCTTTAAATCTTCTGTAATGTTTTTATTTGGTTCAATGCATCGTTTTCTTTCCAAAAGAAACAAAAATAACAAAAATAAAAAACAAAAAAAAGCTAACACTCCCCATCATGTGTAGCCCACCGTGCACCCACAAAGATAGACATATGCGCAGCGTAAAAGGTTTGAAGTTTCAAATCCGTGACCTCCTAGCCATTATCATGTTAGATAATCGTCCTAAAAACTTAGATTGTTAGATAATCAACCAACAATGCATATCTAGCCAACCAAACTAAGAAAAGATTTAAATATGCTAATCACCTCGATTGACATCTTGCCATGGATAGACCTCATAAGTCATATATGTTGAAGAATAAGTCCAACATCGAAAACTTGATCATATAAATTACGCCATATAATTAATGATTCCACTACTAATAACATCGAGGCTTTTTATATAAAACTTCACACTTATTGGGCTTTGTCGATAATTAAGTTAAAAATATTCTCAATGTTGCTAATAACGAACTGTTAGTTTGTCTCTCTAAAATTTAACATTATCAATATGTCAAAATAAATTTCCAATAATTAATGAACTCTACCGAGTTGCCACTCAACACTAGTACGTTGAGAGAAGACAACACACATTGGTTAGGTTTTGGATTAGCTTTTAATAATGCCAAAAGGGAATATCTAAAGCGAAGTTATGCAAAGTTGAAAACCCAACGGGATTGGATTTACAACTTATCCTAATTCACTTCAATAATGAACACGACTTATATATCTTAGTTGTGGATGGTCATGATTCATTATAATGTAGCTAGCAGTATCTTCAACATCATCATTTCATTCAAATCTTATCAAATTTTTTTATGAACCAATCAAGCACACACAAACCCATTTCGTGCTAAGCAACTATTGGCCATGTAAAATTGATTAAGGGGAAAAAAAATTGAATCAAAAGGTGGAGGGGCCATACCCATAAACCAGTAGGGTCCGAATATTTGAGGCCTAAATCGAACTAAATCATACTTTTACTATTCGTCACACGATGATTAAATTGAAATTAAATTCATACAAATTCTACAACGCATTCAAATCATGACTCGTTGGTTACACCTAAAATGACACAATCCTTGCAATACAATCAAAGGATTGTGACAAAAAAATAAATGACAGATTAAAAGAGCAGCATCACAAATTATTTTAGACCAGCCATGCAAAGCTAAAATAAAATAAAATATAGCATGTTGCTATACAGATCCAGTTGCAAAATTTGGAAAGTAATTATTTTATTGCTGAGTTAACAGTTACATATTATATTTACAAGGAGAGAGAGAGAGAGAGAGAGATCCAGATTTTTTTCCTAAAGCATATAAGATTTCTTTTATTTGTTTAAGCTCTGAGGACTTGGACAGAGAGACCATTAACACAACTTTGACAAGAAATACAAATAAAGAAGTTGGTTGATTAAGGTGGACTTTGCCTTATTGGCAGACAGATATTCTACCTAGGCTTTATAAACAAGTCTACAAATTGCAAAAATAAAATAATAAAATTCAAAATTATTTGATTGCAGGGTACAAGGGTCAAGGTGAGGAGAGCAACCAATGGTTGTGCTTAAGCTCTTAGCCATCTGCAAATCTACCTTATCTATTTAGATAAACTAGTTTAATTATTAAAATAATTATTAATTATATAGTTAATTAGTTTGCTTTCTAATTAGTCACATATGCCACATAAAATATAATAGTCATTAGAGGAGGGTCAAGGCAATTTAAAATTCAAGAGAGGGGGCATATCCATTGCATTGTATAAATCCCTTGCAAGATCCCAAATCTTTTATTAATTGTAAAAAATACTAAGCTTTTTCATGTGAATGAGTCAGCATATATTTAAGCATGACTTTTGGTGTTAGAGAAAAACCCATCATCCAATTGTTGTAGGTATTTTTAGATTATAAATAAATAAAAATCATGAGTTCTAATTCAAACGTTATTTATAAAAATTGTAGCTTAAAGGTTACAGCTAGAGAATAAGCATACCAGTAAAACTATGGTTCACATCTCAGGTACCATTCAAAATTCAAAGTGAGTCAAAGCACTATTTATAATGGTACTTGATTTTTATTTTTTTTATTTTTAAAGTACAAACGTTAGTCTAAACTACAGGAGAGGAGGATTTCATTCACATACACAACTATAATGTTGTGCAGATTCGAATATGAGATCTATGATCTGTAAGTCAAAGTTTTTTTTACTTAACTTGAAAAAGAAAAAATCCATATTAATACCTTTTTATATTAATTAATTTATAATTTGAAATATTAAAAAAGACCTCTGTCCAATTTAGAAACGATTTATCAAAGAGCAAGTTTATAAATACAAAAATGATAAAAGATTTATCTTTAAAAAAAGAAGAAGCAAAATGAATGAATATTGTTGAAATGAAGCATGAGGCAATGGAGTGAAACACAGCACAAAGATGTCTTGTCTGAATTCTCACCCCTCTCCTCCAAAGTAAGGAACAAAAAGGGGTTCAAGAATGCATGCATCAATAATAATTCAACTGAATGTTTCATTCAATTTCATGGCAACTCTTATCGTTTATGTCGTGGTCTTCAATCCTCATCATCATAATCATGAATTTTCTTTCATCTTCAACCGCTGATGATGCAACCTAACTTGGACAAAGGAAAAGAGAAATGATGATAGTTTTCAAGTTGTCATCTGCTGTGGATGTGTGGGGTATAATGAAACATCATGCATCGTGCATCAACGACTCAGACTCGTCAATCAGTCAATAATTTCACCCGCGTAAGGAATCTTCCTTATCGATTAACACACGCCTACCTATAAAGTCAAATGCAGATGTTGGTGGTAAATTAAGCAGCATTTTCATGCGACCCAATGCTTTTTTTCAAGATTTTATGGATTAAGGGGGCATGTATACATGACATATTTTCTCAAAAATATCCAAAATGCATGCCTCTCATGGTTGACATTGACTGGTCATGATTTGAATGCAAACTGGTCCCTGGTAGCAATCTTGGTGTCACGTTAGGAAAAAGTGGAAGAAAACAAAAACTATATAAATTTGTCGTGTTCACCACAAAATATATGGAGATAAATTTAGAAGATTTTGGTGGGAGGACAAGACTTAGAAGGACCTGGGAAGTTGGGAGCTTTGTATATATTGTGATAATAATAGTTTATACTTTAAAGAGAAATTGCTTAAGCATCCACGCTGCAACTTTCTGGATTTGATTATATCTGATTTTAGGGGAGACTTTGATTGATTCTAAAGAAAGAAACATCACTAATATCGGATTAGCGTATAGTTAATAGTTTACCTGTTTACCTTCCTTTTCTCGTCGAGCGAAGTTTCGGTGATTAGTCATGTTGACAAGAGATTAGAGAAAAATAGAAATACCATCAACTAAGACGACAACCACCCCTTGGTCATTAATAGAAGTGACTCAAAAGTCTCCATTGCGAGAATTATAATTTAGCACCTTTGAAAGCCCTTTGGCTGGCTTCCTAATCCATTAACACTTCCCATGTATAATTTTGGTTTGGCTCCGTTTGGTAGATAAGAAACTGTTGTGCAGAAAAAGAAAAAAAATTGTTTGGGTTTTTAGATGGGAAATATTTTATATAAAGTTTGTTCTATGAACATTTCAGTATTCCTATGTTTAATTCTTGACCCAAACAACAAATAGGTTTCTTTTTCTTTTTCCTTTTGGAACAGAATTGAACCCAAACTGTCACAACATAGCCGGCCCAGAAGGTTTTGAACAATTGGAATCATTTCTTATCAAAAAGGAAAAACAGGCTTTTTGAGAAAGGAATAACATACCAATTCATGTCTTACCAAACAAGTCTAACAAGGATAAACACATACACCGAGGACAAGCAGAAAAGAGAAACAAAAGGAGAATCACCAGCAACAAAATACTAAAAGCTAAAGTAAACAATTCCATTAAAACGAGTAGATACTTTATTGTCAACAGAATTCCAATAGCACATGGCTGTAGTACATTTTGAAGTTCTCAACAATGCCATTTCATAGCACAAAACAAGCATCTCATGAAGGTCCTTAAATTTTAAGCTTCCCCATGTTCTGATAAGTTACAAAATCAATCACAACTAGACCACTTTGATGCACATTATATCAAAGAATTGTACATTGAACCTAGCAAAGGTGTATTAAGGTTTGTCCTGCTGCCTAACCTAATTACTGATTTAATGAGTCTGAGATGAAAGAAAAACGGATAGCTATACCTGAATATATTATCTACGCGGGGATCCAACGGGGTTGTATATTTGTTCATCATCATGGCCTAGAACCCACTGGGCAGTGGAGACAGTGTTCAACTCTTCATCACATTCAGATGAGTTACAAAAATTCCATATCTTAGAATCTCAGGCAATGGGATAGCAGTATTTAGCTCCAGGACCCTGAGAACGTCAGTATATACAAGGTGGAAGGCTAACCATGATAGTCCTGTCCTGTGATTCCACAACGCACATAGTTTGACAATCACACAACCGCAGAGGTAGTACGGCGAAGATCTGTTACTCCATTGTTAAATTTCCCACTAGTTTGCCTACCTTTGAAACTGCCGTATCTAACAGGCTTTGGCTGAAAGAGAGACAAGAGCATTTTCTCCAAAGTCTGTACTGAATACTTTGCATACTTGCTTGAACTTGCATCTTGCTCAACCAAGGGCCCATAGTTCTGCATGTAGCTTCTGTAAACAGGCACAACCGCCTGCACTATGAGGTGGCATGTCTTCTCTCTTAGATCTTTATCTGACACAATCCAATTTGATTGCCTCTTATACATGTCATCAAAGGCTTCATTGAAGGTTTTTAGCCTCTTTTTGACAAGATCACGGGCGGTGGCACGACCACCTGAGAACAGAATCAGACCCTCCCTACTCAAATGACCAGGAAGCTTCCCCCAGCTATCTCTCAAAAACACTGTGGCATAATAGTCCTTGTACTGTTCATGTTCTTTTAACCAGGCATCCCCCAGCAGAACCCCCAACTTAGTTCCCTTCAGGTGCCTGTACAAATGCCAATGATTGTTCATTGCAAAAAGGTTGGACAAAGAGGCATCCTCATAAGCCTTTATCCATGTCTCCAAATTTATCTCAATGGCTTTAATAATTTCCAAAACCTCATTAATAAGGAGCTTTTCTTGAAACTTCTCATGCTTCCAACTTCGGTCAATGATCAGAACCTGAGTTAATAGTGGCTTATAATCATCCCCAAGCAGTTTATTACAATAATCAGTAATGAAGCTAACCAATTTTGGAACACTCCCATCTGGAGGGGGAGGGTTCTGCCTTTGTAACTGCACCTGAAGAAGAAGCTCCCAGAAAATTTCAGCGGCTCCATCAATTACACTCTTAATGAGATCCCTTGTCAGATTTTGGATTTCAATACATGCTGCTCCTCCAAAAAGCCGGTTGAAGTCCAGTCTCAATTTGTTCAAAGATGCGAAAATATCCAACAACTTCAAAAGCTTTATCGGATCTTTTTTGCTCTCTGTAACAGTTTTCCCAAATTGTAGAAATGCAAGAATACCAGCCTGAGCAGCTATCTTTGCAAAGCAACCCATCCACACATCCAATCCAATCCTCTCAAAAACATCATTGCACAGCTTGTACTCCGCCTCAAACAAGTGTTTCACTGCAAACTCCAAATGCTTTCCCCACTGTGCTATATAGCCCTCTATGCTTTGGACATCATTAAACTCTGCAATTGATATCTCTAGGTAATCCAAATTGAGAGCTTGTAAACTTGCCCTCACATTTGAACTTCGAACTTCAATGTAAATGGATATAAACTTCTCAAGTCTATTATTAGCAATCGATCTTCCAATAATAGCTTGCAACTTCTGGATTACCAGAACAGGTAAGGGTGATGGAGCAATGCAAGCTTGTTCTCCAAGTGAAGATGATGACGACATTGGAAGCGGCACACTGTGTTCCATTAGGAGTCTCCGGAACTCATTTTCTAATTTTTCCAACGCAGCCTCCAAAAGCCCACCATCGAGGTTGGCCTTTCCCTCACCATCTTGCAATTCTCGGAGACCTTTCAATGATTTCTTCAGATTTGAAAGGTACCTATCATCCGCAACCGCATTATCCTCCAAGTACTCAACTATATCCTCCAACCACTGAATTGCCAATCCACAATTGTCACCCAGAAACCTCAGAGCCTCTTCCAGGCGTTTCAACAACGATAGGTACCCCGGAAGATCACTACGCGGATCTGACAATAGCGATTTCTCGAGTCCATGAACAGCATCAAAAACTTTAAGCACAGATGCAGCAGGGCCAACAGCACGGTTGATATGGCCACCAACAGCGGCGAGGGCTTCCTTGTCTGCACGAATGGGTCGAACCGCAGCTTCAAGAGAGGGTAATCTCTGGTTAATCTCTTCAAATCTGTTTCCTGCTTTCTCTAGAGCCGACCCCAGGCCCTGTGATTTCTGTAAACTTAGCCTCAATGACTTGCTTGCAGATATCAAACTCTCAATGCTCTTATCATTCACGGAATTCGCCATTCAAATCCTAATTAAAAACAAACAAAACCGCAAAATCAAAATCTTTGAAACTCCCAAGTCTCGCTCAAATTGGGAGCAAAAAGAAAAGGAGCAACTTCAAGCAGCTAAATACAAAAAATTCAAAATTGGGCTTTTCTTATATTCCTTTTCTGAAGTGAAATTTTCTTCATCTCTCTAGAAATCATCGAAAATCAATCAGGACACAAGTACAAGCACAAAACCTCATCTGGGTCCTCACAAAACAAAACCGACACGCTAAGAAACAGCATAAATCTCACTCAACCCACAACAAGCAAACCAAAGGAAAGCAACCCAGATTTTCTTGAGAGTTAAGAAATACAAGGAATGAATAAGAAGGACTCACTTGAAGCAAAAGAGAGATCCAGTTCACCCGGCCGAGCTGAATCAGATTCTGAACCCGGTATTCAGAGATTCACACACAGAGAGAAAAAGAAGAAGGAGAGAGAGAAACCCTAATCGTGAAAGTAATGTGAAAGTGATGGGAAGATAGAGCGCACTTTTGCAGAGTTCTATTTTTCGCAATGTCCGACGAGAGTGGTGCCAAAGTGCATGACAGTAAGGCAAAACCGCAAACCCTTCTCCCTTGCTTTGTTCTTAAACTCGTTTTAGCCCCTCTCTCTCTCTCTCTGACTCTCTGTCTCTTATTTTCTCTTGCTGCCAGCCAAAACTCTATTTTTGTTTTTGTTTTGTTTTGTTTGCTTTGCTTTTTATGACTTTTCTTTACCTTTCCTTCTCGGCCTCCTCCTCTTCTTCTCCACTCTGTTAAGTTTGAAAACCCACTTTGCACACAAGTAGAATCTGACTGCATCAACTCATTCAAAAAGCTAAATTCTACATGATTTAAGAAATCATTAATTTTTTACTTCATTATGAGGGTTGGGTATATGGGTAGGGTAGGGAAAGGATGATATGAAATTATGAAAGAGGCTGTCATGTCACTGAAAAAAAATTTAAAAAATATAAAGTCTTAAATTGATGTAATGAAAAAAATAAGTTTGTTTTCCATGGGTGGGTTTGGGCAAGAGAAGTTGGAAATTGGGAAATTTGTCCTGACTTCACAAAACTATGGCTAGAACAAGTCTTTTCTTTTTTCATGTGATCACATTCTTTGAAACTTTCAAATGATCCTCTTCAGCAACTTTCAATCAAGGGTTGCTTTTTAACTCTACCAGTGCAAAGTACAGTAGATGGTATAAATAATAAATTCATAATTGAGAGAGAATATTCCACTTTTTTGATAAACTTTTTTTTTGGGGTATGTGTGCCAGAAATACAGAAAAATAAACTATTCAATATTCTTGTCAAGAATATATACTCAATTTTATAAAAAATATGATCAGTAAAAGTGATACATGTAACTCGGGCTTCTCAGCTATAAATGTTGTCTTCTCAACTAAAATAATGTGTGTACAGTCTCCATTCATGGGACCACACATGGAAATAAACTACCGTGCAGGTCAAATAACGGAGAGGATGGTTTGGAAATTGCCAACTTGGTTATGAATTTCCAGATCTGTTAGCTGGCCTACTAATTATGATTGCACTGTCTCATTTTGTGCCTCTTCTTGCTTGTGCAAGATTCTCAAACCATCTAAATAATTTATAGCAGAAGATGGCTATATATAAAAGTATATTAAAAATAAACAATTTATGTGACAAATAATTATAGAAAATTCTCAACAAAGAGAGAGAGAGAGAGAGAGAGAGAGAGAGTAGTACAGAAGAGATTAATGTAAAAGCAGCTTGACCCCATGAATAGCAGGCAACAAAACTCTCCACCAGTGACCAGAGTCAAGAATCACTTTCATTTTGAAAAACACCTCACAAGCTTTGATTCTGGCCCTACCTCACAACCTACTTTCTCTGGACACCCTTATTCGAATCTACCAAGTGAAATCTTCTATGGACACCCACCCAACTACATTTGCAAAAACACCAAAAGTAATTAGGACCAACATGAGAAACTCCAATGGTTTCTTTGGCAGCCATTCATCATAAATCAAAATGTTCCTTTCTTGAATTGAAATTTTGGTTTCGTCAACTTGGTTATTGGTGGCAGCTATGAAAAATGGCTTCAACATGAGACCCCAAAATGGCTCCCACTCCATTGCACTAACATCTCATTGCTGATTATTTACTTGCAAATTTCCTCATGCACTATAGCATCATCAAGTACACGCATGTAGCACATAAAAACTGGAAAATAAAAATAGAGTAGCAAAAGCTTCTACACAAGAAGCTTGTCCCTAATGAAGTGCAACTCAGATGCAACATCACCGATATCCTTTCGGTCTGCTAGGGATTCAGCAGAACACGCAATCCCAATTCCGAATATAGAACTCAAGCATTCTTCGATTTTTCGAGGTATCACTATGCTATCACTGGTACCATCTTGAAGAAGCAGTGAATCAGCAACCTCTGTAACTCGCCTATCTAGGAAAGCCATCTTCGCAAAATTATGAAGGTTGAAGCCGCCACTAAACATGTCCTCGGCAGGTCTCTTCCCTGTGAACATCTCTAACAAGAGAATCCCAAAGCTATAGGCATCCCCATAAGTTGACACCTCACTTCCCATGCCATACTCTACAATTCAAACATCAAAACTTGTATCAACACAATTGTAGATAAAAACATAGCTGTCTTTGAATTGTTTGAGAGTGAAAAATAGGATGGGGAAATTGTGAAGCACAAGGGATGAGAGAGTATTTACCTGGAGCTGCGTAGCCAACTGATCCTCTTACCCCAATGGAACTTGTTTGATGATTTTCGGACACATTGCTGGTTAGTTTCGAGAGAAATTTTGCTAGTCCAAAGTCAGAAACACGGCCAGTCAATTCCTTGTCCAAAAGAACATTGCTTGGCTTGAGGTCACAATGAACTATTTGTGTCTCACAATGATTATGAAGATAATCCAGAGCACAAGCAACATCCATGACAATGTCCAGCCTCTGAACAAGACTCAAATTCTTGGGTGAAGTTGGATGCAGCCACTCCTCTAAGCTTCCGTTTTCCATGAACTCGTAAACAAAAGCCTTGAAATCATTACCGCGAAAATCAACACTTGAACACGCGGTTATAATCTTGACAAGATTTCGATGCCTGATATTTCTTAGCGCCTCACATTCAGCTAGGAAGCTCTTAGAAGCTCCTTGGTGTGACAGGTTAAAAACTCTAATGGCAACAAATTGAGGTGACCTATCAGGATCATCAAGAACTCCTTTGTACACAGATCCAAAGCTACCAGAACCAATCAAATCATCTGAAGAGAACCCATCAGTAGCTTTTAGAAGAGTAGTATATGAGACTCGCAGCATAGAGTTTGCCAGGTTGGCGCTTGATGATGCAGTTTTTTTTACTTTCTTTCTTAGCAAGCAGAGATATAAAGGGACAAAAACCAGAGCTATTCATGGAAATTATTAATTTCAATCTAGGAGACAGTCTTCTTCTTTGGTTTCTGGACAAGTCTAGAGAAATGGACAAGGAGGGGAGGACAAAAACTTGGCGAGGTATTGCACCGTCGAGGTTATTTTGGGAAAGATTCAATCTCAGCAGCCTGAGGCATTGCCCTAGGCTTGAAGGGATGTTGCCTTGAAGGTTGTTTGCTTGCAATTGGAGGGTGGTTAGCACGGTTAAATTTCCTAGAGAGGATGGGATGCTCCCTGATAATTCATTGTGTCGAAGACTCAACAGCCCTAGACTTGACAACTTTCCGATGTCCCTGGGGATGCTACCTGTGAAGTGATTATTTCCCAAACTCAATAATTCCAAGTTGATCAGGTTCACAATCCCAACTGGGATGTTTCCATGTAGTTGGTTTGCTGGGACCGTCAGCATTGTAAGCTCTGTTGTGAGATTGGATATTGATGGGGGCAGAGTGCCACCAAAATTGTTAAGGCCTGAAAACAACCGCCCTAACTTTGTGGCATTGCTCAAGTCTGAGATGAAGCTCAAGTCACCATAAGTGCCTAGGCCTGCCTTAATTCACGATGAAATTGATTAATTAGGCTTGATTGCATGGGAGAGGATCTGTTGTCCTTTCATCTTCCTTCTCAGTCTCATCTCCACTCTCATTCTCACTTCTAATCCTCTTCTTTTTCCTCTATACTCAATTACAAAAAAATTAAAATTAAAAATTAAAATTGAAACGATGATCAAACGGCCCTATAAAAAATTAAAAAAATAACAAACCAGCAATGACCTAAGTCTCCACCGCCACCCACTCCAACCACCCCACCCCACCTGCGGCAACCTCCGATCCATACGGCGAGCTTGACGTCATTCCCCGCCTACTTCTCTGAATGAAGAGTATACCACTGTGGAGACGGGACTGTCTGCAAATCAAACGACATCATCCCCAGACAACTCTCTGTTTTGGTAGGAGGTTCATTTTCCTTCTTCTCTTCTGCTTCTGGCCCACACGGAAACTTCCAGAGACGTCGAGTTGAAGCCTTCCTTGTCAAACGCAAAGACCTAGTCCTAATTTTTGGGTCTTGGTCTTATGATGATTTTGTGGTTTCATTTCCTGGAGTATTTGCTCATGCTAACATGTATTTGACTAAATCAAGGCTCAAACACTTGTCAAACGCAAAGACCTGGTCCAGCACCATGAGCGTGACCCAGCTTCATTAACAAGTTTCATGCTATTCTTACGCCTAATTATTTCCAATTCAACCCCACACGTACGCATACATTAAAAAGACACTAACAGTAAGCTTGGATGAGGAAATTTAAAAGGAATTTATAAATAACGAAAATTGATATTTTAGAATTTGTAAAGTTTCTTGTTTGGGTAACGTATTTAAAATACAGAATTTAACCTTTATTTGTAAAGTTATCTTTTTTTTTTTAATTTTAAAAAACTCAATCTTTTTTAGAATTTTAGAAATATCGACTTTTAGATATAATTTAAAGTTGGGATTTATGACCTCCAAATTCCATGTTTTTTCCTACACTGAATTTTTAATTTTCTATTTTTTTAAATCGAAACACGGGTATTGATTTTTTTAGATTTTTTGACTTTTGTCAAAATCCAAAATTGATCTTTCTCATCCAAATGCACTGTAACTCTCTTGGAAGCTTCTATAATGAGGGGTAAAAGTGAGGGGTTACAATAAGGGTTCAATCCAATAGCCCAATAATAATTATGCACTAGATTAAGGAACCCCTCATTATAAGCCTCATTTTTAAACCTCATTATAGCCTCCTAGAACTCTCATTATTTTGTGAGTATTTGATAATTGAAAAAATAGATAAGCCTAGTATTTTATTCAAATTCTAGAGCCCACTCCTCCCTTGACACTACCCATCACATAGAGTTCAAGAAGCTATGCCAAATGAAATTAAACTTGATCTCAAAAAAGCTAGGTACCCATCTCATAGAGTTCAATTCAAGAAGCTATGCCAAATGAAATCAGGCTTGTGAACTTGACCTCAAAAAGCAAGGTCACTACAATACCTCTACGTTAGAGCACTTCTACCCATTTGTCATGGTAAATGGCAAGAGTAAGGGCAAGGCAAGGGCTGTTACTATTCACGTGCATAGTGGCAGCCCTTGTAAAAAGCTTGTGGTGTTTCCACCCATTATCATGGCAACTACTATTCACATAAGATATCAGGAGAGAAATTTGTATAGAGTTTTGGTGTGGGAAGTGAACAATATGACTAAGTATTTATTTTTAAAAAATTATGAAATTTTTAGTATTTTTTTAGATTTTTAAAATTTTTTGCTGTTACTGACTTCAGCAAACCCAGGCAATAACCTATGCTGTTTTTGCATTTGGGCTGCCTTGATTTGCTGGGACCCAGCTGCTGCCATGGCAGCTGAGGCTCGTTGGAACTCCAAAACCTCACGTGTGCCGCGTCATGCCCTGGCAGAGGGCTGTTGCTAGAATTGCTCTTAGGGGAGGGCGAAAAACGGAATAAATTGCGAAAATTGTCTAATTCACACCTAATTGGTTTAGTTGAGTTACATAGAAGAAAAAAAAAAGTACATTGTTTAACAAACCGAACCAAATTGCCCTTAGTGACATTCGAAATTCGATTGGTCTGTCATGTTTTCTGATTTTTTAATTGAATTTGTCTTTTCTCCCAAGTACATCAAAAAGAGATGGAGGATCATACGGAGGAGGCACGATGCTAGGGTTTCTAACTACAAGATCATTCGCCATGGATGGATATAGATACCTACCATCATAAATTTCTCCTCTAATTCTTGTGATGGGTTAAGTCGTTGCCTCCAAAGTCCAATGTCTTAGCGCCCTTCCACTACCACGTTTTAAAAATTCATTGGAAGGTAGGGAAGCTGTTGACTTTTAATACAAATACCAACTTAAGGCAATTGAATTTGACTCCCTCCTCATATTTATCTCTAAGTCATCATTATTCCCTCCACAATTTCGAATCAATTTTTTGACTTTTTTTTGTCATGGGATGGGATGCTCTCTTTAACCTATAAACAATCATGAACTCAAGTGTGTGGCAGTCTGCCAGACGAAGATAAATCTTCCCAAAACCAATTTAAATAAATATTCCCCCCCAACCAAATGCAATAAAAATTAATTAATTTTTAAATAAGTACAATTTAATTAATTCAACTAAATACCGCTTGACAGATTTCAGATTCTGCCTCTCTATTCCCCCCCATTATCCTACTAATTAATTCAACTAAAAAAATAAAAATTAACATCAAACCCACACCCACAATCGCTTTCTCCACCCACTTTCCCTCACGTTGACTCGAACACCAACCCCACGTTCTCAGGCGCGTGACGGTGTTCCCCTTCGTACGTTACGATCAGCATCGCCGGATCATCCGGGGCACGCTCCACGTGTTTCCTTGCTGGGCACCCCCTAACCGTGCTGCACTTGTAATATCCCCTGATAACGAAAAACAATTGTCCAAAATATTATACTCAATCCAGACCGTAAGATCATGCTAAATTCTGATTATTCTGCTCCTCTGTATATGAATGAAGGGCACGGATTTAAATTCAATACCTTGGGTAGGGTGAGCCCTTGATCGGCTTTTGACCGTACTTCCTCCACGAGTACTCGTCCGGTGGAATATCGGCGATTTTTGAACTGATCGCTGGGACCCGAATGGTTTTCTTCACCCGATTTTTCCTGAATTATAGAAAGAAAATAATAATTAATTTATTTTCTAAAAAAGAAAAAGGTCGTCGGTCAAACTTAAATAACCAAGTATTTTTCCCCTCGCGCGCGAAAAAAGACAAAAAAAATTTCGCTAAGATGCGCCATTTAGAAAAAGGCGCATCTTATCATGTCATCGTACTCCAACGAGTGCTGCGCCCATTAATGGCCCCGCAACCAAACTAGTTGATCCGAAACTCGGATGGATCCACCAGATTATAGCCGAGTTGAAATCGTCCGAGTCAACTCACTTCCCCGGATAATCAACTAAAATTTCATTTGAAAATCTTTGGAAAAACCAACTCTATCGTCTCAGTAACAGTGCATGCGTATTTTAGCTTAACAATCAACAGCAGAGACTAAAATGCGCAGACGGTGAAGCACGCATACCTTCTCTTGGAGCAATGGCACTTGCCGGAGCCAGAAGCAGAACCCGAGCCGGAATACTTGCACGACGCGTCGTCGGAGTGGTGGTCGTGCTCGTGGCACCTCTTCTTAAACGGCGCCGTAGAGAGCGGAGGCTTTGCGCCCGAGACGGCCGGCGCTGGTGTCAGGAAGATCGACGATCCTTGTTTGCCGTTCGAAACGCTGCCGTCTCCAGTGATCGCCGACGACATGAACGACGAGCTCGACGAGACGCTGAAGCTGTCCTTCGCGAACTCGATCTCCGTGCTCTTAGGATTTGATGCGAAGACATTAGGCCTCGTGAAATCTAGCGTCATGCTGTGCGGCTGAGATTGGACATAGCTCGACTCGACCGGAGCCGGCGGGACGATCGCTGGTGTAGTGACCGGAGCTGGCGCCGGAGAGGGCCTCGGATTCAGAGCCGGAGCCAAGCTCAATGTTTGTGAATACGAGGGATGAGAAGAAGAAGAGGGGAACTGAACCGATGGATCCGGTTGAACAGGTCCGCGTCTGAACCGGGCGTGGCCGGTCCGGTTCAGGAGCGAAATGACCTTTTTGAACTTGGAGACGGTGTGGTCGGTGATGTCCGTACAGTCCAAGCGAGACGACTGGTTAGTTTGCTGCTGGTGCGATAGAAAGCGGATAAGGTGCTCCATGCTCTTCAAGCCTTGCGATGCAGCTTCCTGTATAGCTTTCTGATCTTCCATCTTCGGAAAGTTCATCAGCTCCACCGCCATTTTTGAACTGTAAGAAACGCAGACGAGGTTAAGATCTGAAGCGGAGCTCAAATGGCCATGGAAGATTTGAGAAGATGAGGAGTTTTTTGGGTGTGTTGAGGAAGAAGAGGTTTTGGGGGTTTGTGTGGTGGTGGGGGTGTGGGAAGATATAAAGGGATGGGGAGTCAAAGTGGGATATTTGATCGGACGGGTGAGATGGGTTTGAAGATTTCTATTGGGAGGATGACTGATGATATAAATAAGTTTTTTCTATACTTGAGGGTGGTGGGTCCCATGGTTGGAGGAAATGTCAGTCTGGGACAACTATAAACTGGTAGTATTATATTTTCTCGTGATGAGGAGAAGAAAACAAATGAGAAGGTTGACTGGACCAGAAGGAGGAGGAAGAGAAGAGGAACGGGTAAAAAAGTAGGAGGGGGTTTGGTTTTGGACTGTACTGTTTGGTTGTGAGACTTTATTATGACTTGTGAGTTTTGTTTGGTTATAAAAGTTTATTTCTTTGGGACGGTTTTATTTCATGAACAAATTAAGATTAAATATTGAATGCAACAATTTTTATTATTTGAAAATAAATTTAATAATTCACTGTGAAATTTTTTATTAAAAAATTCACTTAAATATTGTATAAATTTTCAAATTTAGGAAAAAACCAAGGGCTTTCAACGTTATTATTCACAACCTGCATCTCATCGTTATCACTAGGAATTCCAAACAAATGAAGCTAAACTTTAAATATCATATTTTAAATTTTATTATACTCAATAGGTAACCCGAACAAATTCTTTAAAATACTCTTAAACTCCCTCGCCCTAACGCACCCTCACATCCATTGGCGGACCCATAAAATTTTTAGCGGAGGTGTAATATTGACTAAATATAAAAAATGATTTTTTGAAATAATCATTTTCTCAAGATAATTTTTGGCGGCTTTTATTCCTTACACATCAAATAAGAAAACTTGATTTTGTGAGATTTTAGTATGAAGTATATATTAACTTAATGAGCAATCATTTTTAGCCTAAATCGTATTTGACACTAAAACTTGATTTTCATATTTTAATTTGGTGGGAATTTGATTTTCTAGTATTTTTATTTGAATCCAAATGGGGGTACTTACTTATTTACATTGTAAGCTTAAGTAAATAGAGTAATATAAAAATAAATAAAAGTAAAAAGACAAAGACATTTATTTAAATGTTGAAAATAAAAATAAGGTAATCTGTACACTAGTTGAGCAAATGGGTAATTTGAAGCACCTACAATAGTTTTTCCGGCGAAAGAAGGTGCAGCTGCACCTCCTTACGCCTTACTAGATCCGCCAGTGGAGTCACATCGAAACCGAACTTATACTTAAAGGGTTTATATATTTATTCAAATAGTTAGGGATTCCAAAGATGAATTCGGTGCTCCAAAAGGTTTGGGTGCTCTAAAGTCTCTAAGAAAAAAAGTCATACATAAATTTTATGGGACTCTTTGAAAAAATATATATATTAAGAGAGTCTTTAAATGGGGTCAAAAGATACATACTTTCTTTTAGACGTAACTATAGTTACTGATTTGCCGTGGCAAAAATGCTAATAGACTTTGACAAAGACCGAAATGCATGCATGGTACGGGTTTTTTGGTAATTCTGTAAAATTTTCAATTGGTCTAATAAATGGGGAAAAAATAACAGTTAGGGTTGAATTGTCTTCTGACATGGATTGATGGTTTTTGTCAACTGTGAACACGAGATATGCAAGCATAAATTAATTTACAAATAATGTATTAAATAAAATAAAAAAAAAACCTAAACGTGTTGTAAAGTTTGGACATTTTAATATCACATGTGTCACGTCGTAACATAGTTTGATTTTTTGGATTTATTCTTAATTACCAACTAGAAACTTAGACCGCATGAATGTGCAGGTCAAAAGAAGGAAGCTTGCTTGTTTGTCCTCCTGACCCTTGGAAAATGACCAACGTGTCTTTCGTGACTTGAAATGGTAAAACCTCACCCCACAATACTCATTTTACTCAAAATAATTGATTTGACCCATATTTCAACGCTCGTGAAAGTGTCTTCTAGCATAGTTAAGTATTTGCTATAAATTGTGTTATTGAATTGATGATGAGGAAAGAAACAATACAAAAATTGGATTATGTCATAAAGAATTAGGAGAGTATCTTTATAATAAATGGGGCGTATAATCATTGGACTACTAAAATATTTTACTTTTTCAATAGCACGCATGAAAAGGAATCTTGCCTCCATTAGAGCACCCTCATCCTCTTAATAACATACTCGTAAAAACTGAAAATTACAATTCTCAAAAAGGAACATCGGTAATACAATTAGGTGGTTCCTCAAATAAGCTGCACATTGTTATGACCAGCATTTACGATCTCTTATGTCGTGTTTACTACTTTTCACATGAATATTAGAATAATTCTAATTTATGATTTCCCCAACATGCGAAATAAAAAATTATATGGATTTCATATTAAAATTCGTAATTAAATGCACTTGAAATAAAAGATGAGATAAACTAGAAAAGAGTAGTTGATCCAATTCTCAATGCCTCTATGTGAATGAGAAATGTCAATTTTATTTTACCTTTTTTTTTTTGCTGAATGGGATTAATTAATCACTGTTCTACGAAAAAAAATTATTGGGCGGGGAAGAGAAAATAAAGCTGACCAAAAGTGGGGATCAGGTGGAAGTCTCCTTTTCCTTTTTAAATCCGAAACCATTGACTAGCTTCTTCCCTTTCATAAAAGCTGGGTCTTGCCGGTATCTCTTGTATTAACCGTCCGATTTGTCCTATAAATATCCGACGGTTAAAATGAAGACGTAGAGTTGACTATGACTACCTTTAAAGATTGTGCACATAATTGCAGAGGCAAAAAACTACAAACTATGCATCAATTTTATTTTTTTGGTTAAGAAAATATTAAGAATATTATTTATATTTTTCCTTACTACTCCAGTATATATATAAAAAATATTTTTAGACGAAGTGTAATACTATATGAAGGGTTCAGGCAACAAAAAAAAAAATCGTTTAATAATCATTATTCTTGAATTATGATGCAATATAATGGATAACGGTGGAAAACAATTAAAAATAAACATAAATTTACATTTTTGTAATATTTATGATCATCATATCATAGTTTTTAGGTCATTATTTGTGTGTGAATGAATCTAGTATCAAATTAGAGGATAATGCTTGGGGAATAAATGCCTTAATCTTCCTTTTTTATTCGTTTATAAATTTCGGCGCCAAGCTTGAGATCTCATATAAGATTAACTAATATAAGATCAACAGTTAGTTGATTACCTAATACATATCGAAATAGTTTTTTGGTATTTACTTCTATAAGTTATGCAATTTTTATCTACTCTCATAATTGTGCTCGCTCCATTTGTATTCATTTTAGAACTCAAGGAATGTATTGGAAGAACTGAATAATTTTTGTCACAAGTTAACTTACTTTATTCACATTCTTGAGTTAATTCAACTTTTAACTAAAAAATTCGTTGAATCTCAATACAATTAAATGTTTGACTTTACACTGGACCAACTCCAAAAAAGAATTATTACATTGTGCCCATGTTTGATATGCATAGGATTTGATTCTCCGCTAGAAACATTTGTATGGATAAAGAAATAAATTCGTATCTTCAAAAATTTGATGCTCCTCCTCACGGTCGAAGAGATAGAGCACCCAATATCTAATAGTGCCATAATTTTATTCTCCTCATAATTTAAAAATGTTTTAAAAGTCAAATAAAGTAGTTTGCAAATAATAATAATATCACAACAAAGTTGGAGTGCTTAAAAGGATCCAACTAGCAATGCATATAATTTTATTATTGGTCAAGACATCCCTAGTTGTTTCTTCTCTCTTATTTTTAAATATTTGTTATTTATTATTATTATTATTATTTGTAAGCTTCTAGTTGACACCACATTGGACATTTATTTATTAATTAAAGTTTGATTGTCGTGCAACTTTTGAAATATTATTATTCTTTTCTTAGCAATCTCGGTAGGCGTTGAATTTTCTTGATCGGCATAATAAAATTTTGCATCAAATCTGACCCCACTTGTGAAAGTCGGTCTTCAATATCAAAAGCACGCCATATGCTTTATTATAGGCATAATAAACAAAACGGCCCCGTCCTCTGCCGTTTTAGCCATGACGTGTGACCGGAGCTGGGCCTTATGGGCCTAAACAATCCTGAAACAGGCTGCCTCTAGTCTCTGAAAGTTAAATTCCATAAGAATTCTATAGTGATGACATTATATATAGCCCTTATGTGAAACTCTATTTCTTAACTATTGAATCAAATTCATTCGCTGTCAGATCAAATTGATTAGCCTAATTCAATGATTAAGAGATAGAACTTCAACTAAGAGCCATATAAAAGGCTCTCCCTACTAAATGACTCTAAACTTCAAGGAGCAATAGAGTTGGGCCTTGTTAGCCCAACCTCGGGACTAAAATTGGCCCGTTGGTATGTATAAATTCCCTTATAGGTCATATTCAAAGTAAAATAGTAAGAAGAAAGAAACTACATTAAGTTGTGATATACAAACATTGTAAACACCATTCCATAACTTAACACCAAGTACTAAACAATTCACATTTTAAATGTTTATTTTAAAGTACATTCATGCAAAAAAGTTAGATCGGAAAGGATTAGCTATTTGATTATCATCATGGTTATTTTAGTATTATCAAAACACACTATATTCGTCTCCTTAGTTTATTGTATATCCTTGCCTAGTGACGGATAAAAAAAAAATTTCTTTATGAGGAGGAGATAAAGAAGCTATAGAACAAATTTTTTGGCCCACCCTGTGCAACACCACTCTAAAACAAGGAGCCTACCCCCTCTTTAACTCCTTAATAGATCCACCTATGCATCAATTTAAATACCTAACTTACCATGGAAATACTATTCGATAATGCTTGACTTCTCCAAAGTAGTCTATAAACATTAATGGAAAAGCCAAATTATTTATCTCGACTTATGTAAGATATAATAGCCAACGGGGTTTGGTGCAGTAAAAAAGGACCTTGATTTATAGATCAATTGTTTTAGGTTCGACTTCTTTGGCACCTTAAGAGTATGTGTGAGAAAAGCCTCCTTCCATTTTCTAACATTGACAAAAAAACATCATGTCATAGCAAACACGAGTTTAGCCAAATTAGTCAGAGCGAATGTGCTCCTCACTATGCATCAGAGTTCGAATTTCCCTCCTTATAATTTATATTAGATTAGAGTAGAATATATTTGTTTTGAAAAAAAAATAAAAATGGTCATATCAGAACATTATGAATTTTTTAAAAGAAAAACATAATTGGGTTTTTAAATATATTTATTGGTTAGATGGATAATCCATTTTACCGAAGGCCCAAGGCGTATTATTGGGTTCAATAGCAAAGGGAAAACAGTTGCTCCAAGTCCAACCAACCCAATCACCAAAACAGCGACGTTTCAATACCCTTCCTTTCCAAATCGACATTTTACGCTACCTACAGGCAAATGAGGTTAACACAGCAAAAACGAAGGTTGCGTTAGATCCAAGGGGACAAGGAAGGGACCAACGCATACACACAGTGACGCCGAGAGAGAGACCCAGAGGGCGCCATAGAAGCTTTCATTAGAGCCCAAGCAATTGGCACCAAAACCATCCTATTAACCACGGCGGCCCAATACATGGAGCTGGTGCGAAATCCAGGTACGCTTTCTTCGTTTGAATTTTCGAACGAATCGATTTCGTTTTCGTGTTCTGTGATTCGTGCCCCTTTTCGTCGTTTTGTTTTCGTCTGATTAGGTTTGTTTTTGGGGATTGTTAGTGAGTGAATTAGGTTCTGGATCTTCCGAATCAGATTTCGTTTTGATATCCTGTTTGGTTGCCCGGAAAGGAAATTGAATGAAAATGTACCAAGTGTATTGGGCTCAGTGCCGGCATGTTTCTCTTTTTCTGAAATCAGCATAAAATTCGAGTTTCAGTTTTGATTTTTCTGTACCGAACGTGTATTTATTCTATGTAATGGTGATTGTGTTTAATGGTTTATAGGCAGGATTCAATGGTGATTGAGACGTGGCCGTGGTGATCTGGGCGGATACACAGTGGGGGGCAAGAACGGAGTGGATCGGATGGACAAGAACAAGAGCCGTACCGATCTGCTCGCTGCCGGACGAAAAAAGGTACACATAGCTCTTGGTAATGAGAGAGCATTAGGGTTTTTGACGCATCCCATGTATTCCATGCCCTAATTTGCCACCCCTATTAAATTCTAACTTGTCTGTGTTGTATCCTTTTTCTTTGTTACTTTAGATATGTTAAAAGAAATTTTTTTGTATAGTGCCTATAGGTATTTTCTATCTTTTTCTTTTTTGTTTCTTTGGCGTCACATGAACAAACCAGAGAGTGGAAATGAGCCATCGGATTTTAATATACAGTCTTGTATAATTGTCATCAGCTTCAACAATATCGTCAGAAGAAAGATAGTAAAGGCAGTGGAAGCCATGGAAAATCCTCAAAGAAGTCTGGTCAATCGGATCAGAATGAAGCTGATGCTGATGCAGTCTCTAGTGCCACTAAATATACAGCATTGCCTCAGGCCCCTGAAGGAGAAACTGAGTCTCCTGTAGACGCTAATCTGAATATCAACTCATCAGGGTCACATTCTGGGGAGAAATCTGCTGCTTCTGAGACTGCTGCTGGTCCCTCAGTGATGCCCATTACACACGAGACAAGTGTAGTTGAAACTCCGATCGACCAAAATGCTGAGTCACCATCACAGGAGGTGGGGGTCACTAAGCATGATGTTGAATTTTCTGTCAGGAGTGAGGGGGAGAATACTGGGACCGCTGATGCTGAGGTGGCAAGGGTTATTTCTTCGGACACATTACATGTTGTGGATTCTGGAGGGCAAGCCAAAGATGCCAATATGTCTATACCAGTTGATGTGTCAGCGGAACCTGCTTCAGTTGATGTTGCTGCGGGGATGTGTGTTACTGTTGACACAGGGAGTCTGAGTAGAGAAGAGGAGTCATTGCCTTCACAGGATAATATTAATACAGTGTTAATGCTGCAGAGGGAAGATCAGGTAACCGATGTAGGTTGTGCTTTTCTCCTTTTTTTATTTGACTTTCTTTGTATATTCTCTATGTCTTTTGGGATTCTCCTGGAAATTAACTGGGCAGATTAGGAAAACTGATGGGTTTGATGTATAATTAGAATCTCATTTGTTGCTGGGTAGGGGCAATGCAGGAAGCTGATGGTTTGGATGCAAAGAAATATAATCATAGACATGAAGCAGAAGTGGAGCTTAAAGGAGATAACATGCTTTCTTCATCTGAGCTTGATAGAAGCGTTGAAAGTTTCTCAGGTGAAGCACCCTCTGTAGATGAGCAAATTGGTAAGGTGGATGAAGCATATGATGGAATTTTAGTATTTGCTTCAGATACAAAGCAATCTGATCCTAGTTGTGAAGCAGAAGTGAAGCTTGAAGGAGATAACATGTTTTCTTCATCTGACTTTGATAGAAGCGTTGAAAGTTTCTCTGGTGAAGCACCCTCTGTAGATGAGCAAACTGGTAAGGTGGATGAAGCATCTGATGGAATGTTAGTATTTGCTTCAGATACAAAGCAATCTGATCCTAGTCGTGAGGCAGAAGTGAAGCTTGAAGGTGATAAAATTCTTTCTCTGTCTGAGATTGATAGAACTGCTGAAGCTCTCACCAACCTAGCTTCCTCTGTAGATGGGCAAACTGGTAAGGCAGATGAAGCATCTGTGCCAGCTGAAGCAACCATGTCTGATGGACTCACAGTATCTGCTTCAGCTTTACCCGAGGCCGATGGATCTTTACTTGTTATTGCTGTTGTGCCAACCGAGCAGAAAAGAGAAGATGTTCCAGGTTCTTATTTTGAAGAAAAGTCAGAGGTGCAATTTGGATCTGGTTCTGAGCAAGGTGGGGAAGAACGTAGGGACGTTGCTGAGGATTTTCATCAGAAACATCTGTTGGATGGCTGTGATAGGCCTCCGCAAATCAATGTGGTGAGTCCAGATAAAGGATGGACTGCGTCTCCTGTTGCAGATGTCAGCTCAATCAGTCTCTCACAGCTCACAGAAGTAATTAGGAGGCTTAATGAAGAAGAGTTCCGGATTCTTCTGAAGTCAATCGAATCAGTTTCTAACTCATTTCCAGGGACTACCAATTTGATTGGGCCAGAATATGGATTTCCGGAATCATTTGAGCGACTTAAAGAAGAATTGATTCTCACAAATTTCACAAAAGATATCTTTCACTTGCAGCTTGCACAGCAGTCTGAGATGCAAGTGGAGTTTGACTGCCAGCGTAATCAGTTGCTTGATGAAACATCTCTTCTTCGTGCTTCACTCAATGAAGTTCGTGAGAAGAACAAATACCTTGCTGAAGAGCTTGCAGAGTGCAGATGTGAACTCCAGCATGTTGCTAGTGGAAAGGAGGAGCTCCAAAACCAATTTCAAACTGTGAAGGCAGAGGCTGAAGAATTTTCTGCTAGAGCAATTGAGTTGCATAGCAGCCTGGAAAGGTCACAGCAGGATTTGTCGAGACTGTCAGAAGAGTTGGCTGACTGCAAGTCTTTGGTGGCAGCCTTACAGGTGGAAAATGAGAAATTACATGGGACTTTTGCTTCAATGGATGAAGATAGAAAGAAACTAGTTGAGCAAAATGATCTTCATCTACATGAGAAGGAGAAGCTTTCAGCAGACTTAGTTGATTGCAAAAGTTTTATGGCAGATCTACAGGGTCAAATATCCAACTTGAGTGGTAGTCTGGGTTCAGTAACAGAGGAGAGAAAGAAACTCGAGGAGGAGAAGGAACATCTTTCCTCTGAGAATGAGAAACTTGCAATAGAATTGGCTGACAGTAAGAATTTAGTATTGGCTTTGCAGGTAGAAAATGGAAATTTGAATGCGAGTCTTGGTTTAGTTACAGTGGAGAGAAAGAAGCTCGAGGAAGAGAAGGAGTTTTCTGCTCATGAGATTGAGAGACTTTCTTCCGAACTTCTTGTTCTTCAAGAGCGGTTATCTGCAGAACATGGAGAACATATGAGGGTTGTGATTGACTTAAAAGAAACGACAACACGCCTTGAACAACTCACCGAAGAAAATATTTTTCTTACTAGCAGTCTGGACATGCTTAAAGCGAAGATGAGAGAGATTGATGAGGATGGAATCAAAATACCAGCTCAAGCTGGGGAAGCTGAGAATCAAGTTGAACTCTCAGAAGTGCAGAGCAGGGGTCATGAAATTGCAACTGAAAGTGAAAATTTTCATCAAGTTCCAGGAAAGGAAGATAGTGAAGTTTCCTTTATTATGGTGGAAAAACCTTTTTCTGATGGCTGTGTAGGAGGCTCACCATTTCTGAATCTTGGGTGTGAAATCTTTGATGATTCCTTCGGATTTGTAGCACTAAAGGGACGCTTGGAGGAGGCAAATAAAATGTTGAATAAACTTGTACCGGAAATTGAAGGCATCTGCTCTCATTCAGAATCCTTGAACAGGTCAGATGGTAAAGTTTCCGCACCTCCAGTGTCAAAACTGATTCAAGCCTTCGAGTCAAAGGCGCATCTTGAAGAACTTGATGTTGAGGAACGAGGTCTAACTAACAATCAATCACCTGCAGATTCAATTGCATCAGTAAGAGAGCAAACTGGAAACTTGAGAGCATTATTTGAGCAGTTGCATCTGGATGCTGCAAATGCCAGTGTGCTGCTCAAGGAGGAACGAGAGGGTAGGAAAACTGCTAATGCCGCATTTGGGGAGCTGAAGGATCAGTATGAAGCCTTGGAGGAACATAGCAAAAAGCTGGAAGCAACCAACATCGAGCTTGGTGTCCTATATGACGCTTTAGAACAACATAGAGGCAGCATTGAAACAAGGAATAGCGAACTTGTGGTTCTCTGTGAGTCCTTACAACTACAAGTTACTAATCTTGAAGCAGAAAACGTGGAAGTTGGTAGAAAGCTACATGGGTATGAATCAAGAATTAGTCAATTGCAGAGTCGATTGCATGATTTACATACAAGTTCAAATGACATGGTATCTCAGATCTCTGATCAGTTAGAAAATTTTCACAAGGAAGCAGCAGAGAGGGTTTTGATACTTGAGCAGCATTGGAATTCCACTATTGCTCCAGTTGTTGAAGCAATTGGAAAACTTGATGAATCTCTTGAGAGTTCCACAACTACACCAGTCTCTCATGATTGTCTGGATACAATTAGTCATTTTGTTTCTTCTGTATATGATGCTGTCAGTGTTATTGAAGATCTAAAGGGGAAACTTCAAAGTTCTCAAATGGACCGTGAGGCTATTTGTACTTTATACAAAGAAGTGAATGAGAAATGTGATGATCTGCATGGAAAGAATGAATTGGCTAGTGATACTCTGTGCAAGTTGTATGACAGCCTTCAAAAACTAATTAGAGTTTTGCATGGGTCTATAGATGAAAGTGAGATGAACCTGGAAAATGAGAAGCTTCCTGATCCTCTGGATTACAGTAATTTTGTAACCATCATAGAGCAGCTGGAGAATTTTCTGAGTGAGAGGCTGCAACTCCAATCTATTAACAAGAAGATTAGCTCAGAGTTGTTGGATAGAACAGAAGAAATTGAGGAGCTAAAACAAAGATGCCTCGATGCAAGTTCTATTCAGAAGTTAATAAAAGATGTTGAAGGTGTGCTAAAAGTGGAACATGCTGAGGTTCACGTAGATAAAATGCCTGCTTCACGCTTAGAATCATTGGTGTCGTGTCTTGTTCGGAAGTACGAGGAGGCTGATGTGCAGGTAGGCTTATCTCAAGAAGGTTTTCAATCTAAGGCGATGGAATTGACTTCAATGCAGGAAGAAATACAGCATTTAAATGCTTTGTGTTTCCAGCGTGAAAGTGAAACCATTGTTGTCAAGGAAAGTTTACGTCATGCAGAGGATGCCCTTCTTGTTGCTCGTTCTGAGTTACAGGAGAAACTAAATGAACTTGAACAATCGGAGCAACGGGTGTCGTCCCTAAGAGAGAAGCTTAGCATTGCTGTCTCTAAGGGGAAAGGCTTGATTGTGCAGCGAGATGGTCTCAAACAGTCTCTTACAGAGAAATCTAGTGAGCTGGAAAGATTCTTGCAGGAGCTGCAATTGAAAGACTCCAGGCTTGTTGAGGTTGAAACAAAACTCAAGGCATATTCAGAGGCAGGTGAGCGTGTGGAAGCTCTGGAATCTGAGCTTTCATACATTCGCAATTCGGCTACTGCATTAAGGGAATCATTCCTTCTCAAAGACTCTGTCCTTCAGAGAATAGAAGAGATTTTGGAAGACCTTGATCTGCCAGAGAATTTTCATTCAAGGGATATTATTGAAAAGATTGATTGGCTGGCTAGGTCAGCTACTGGTAACACTTTTCCTCTGACAGATTCAGATCAGAAGAGTTCTGCTGGTGGAGGTTCATACTCTGATGCTGGTTTTGTTGTTATGGATTCCTGGAAAGATGATGTACAGCCAAACTCAGATTCTAGTGATGATATCAAAAGAAAATATGATGAACTTCAAAGTAAGTTCTATGGGTTGGCTGAACAGAATGAAATGTTGGAACAATCTTTAATGGAGAGGAACAACTTAGTCCAGAGGTGGGAGGAACTTCTGGACAGGTTTGATATGCCATCGCATTTGCGGTCCATGGAGCCTGAGGATAGGATTGAGTGGTTAAGAAAAGCACTTTCGGAGGCAGAGGGTGATAATATATCCCTCCAGCAGAAGGTTGTTAACCTTGAAAACTATTGTGTATCACTAACTGCTGATTTGGAAGACTCAAAAAGGAGAACATCTGACCTTGAGGAAGAACTTCAAACATTTATCGATGAGAGAAATAATCTTTCTCAAAGATTGGAGGTTCTGATCAATGATCATGATAAAATTTCAGCAAAGGCAGGTGAGCTTGAGCTTGAGAATGAAAAACTGCAGGTGGAAGTTACGGATTTGCGGGAGAACATAGCCAAGATGCGTGGGAATGAGGAGCAAATTTTCAGCATAGAAGGTGACATAAGAAGATTGCAGGGTCTTGTTACTGATGCATTGCAGGTTCCTGGATTAAAGTTAGAGTATTCTGGTGAAAGCAGTATTGAGTGCTTTGAAGGGTTACTGAATAAGCTTTTAGAGAATTATGCAACTCTTTCCTTCGAAAAACCAGTGTTTGGGAGTGCAGCTGATGGTACCCACACTGAAATTGCTGAAGCAACGTTTGATCAAGCAAGAAGTGTAAGTACACCTGATACTGCTGAATCAGATATTGCTGTTTTGAAGAAAGAGTTGGAGGAGGTTCAGCGTGAAATTTTGGCTGTGAAGGAGGAGAGAGATGGATATCTGGAGAATCAAGGGTCTTTGGCTTGTGAGGTAGAAGCACTAGATAAAAAAGTGAGTGAATTGCAAGCACTGCTTAATCAGGAGGAGCAGAAGTCAGCTTCCGTTAGAGATAAGTTAAACATTGCAGTTAGAAAAGGAAAGCAATTGGTGCAACAGCGTGACAGTCTGAAACAAAATCTTGATGAGATCAATTCTGAGGTGGAACGCTTGAGATCTGAGATCAAGATAGGGGAAGGTAAACTTGCAGAGTATGAAGAGAAGTTCAAGGATTTCTCTGCTTATCCAGGGAGGGTAGAAGCCCTAGAGTCTGAGATTTTGTTCTTGCGGAATTGTTTGAAAGAAAGTGAGCACAATTTGCAAGAGAAGGGAAATACTTTGAGCTTGATCTTAAATGTTTTAGGCAACATTGATGTTGGAGATGATGCTAATTCTGGTGATCCTGTTTTGAAGTTGGAACATATTTGGAAAGTGTGCTGTGATTTGCGTGTAGATATGGCTTCTTCAGAACAGGAGGCTAGGAAATCAAAAAGAGCAGCAGAGCTACTCCTTGCAGAACTGAATGAGGTTCAAGAGAGAAATGATGGTCTCCAGGAAGAGCTAGCAAAATCTGCGAGTGAAATTGCTACACTCTCCAAGGAAAGGGATCTCACAGAGGCCGCCAAGCTTGATGCTCTTTCTCGACTTGAAAAGTTATCTACAGCTCATTCTGAATTTGCGGGATTAAAGTCTGGAGTAGATCAACTCAGGAAGGGGTTCCATGATGTTAGTAATTTACTGGCTGGTGTTTTTCACCAGGACATGGCATTTTTGCACAACCTAGAATCTGGTATTGACTCCTGCCTCAAATCAAGCAGTGCTGCTGATGTGGTTGATGGACCCCTTTTTACTACAATGGGTGGATTTATTACGAGCAAATCAGATAAGGTACTTTACTATGTGTGCGCTCAAACATTGGTTCCACTGTATTTTACAACGTTCTTTTTATTATTCTTGTTTCTCTATGTGGCTTGTTAAAGGCAATTTCCTACTTGTTCTAAGTTCTTTTTCTGTTGCATCTTCCCCCTGTCCAAAAATACTAATAAAATTCATCTAAAAGTTAGACAAGTGCGATGGTTTTGTTCACTGCAGTAAGCTTGTTAGAAATGAAGCCTCTTTAGTGTCAAATGATTATAAAAGAATTTATTTTATGTATATGTACTTTCACTCTCTTGGATATCAAGTGATGTGACAGATGATGTAGCATTATCTTTTGTTGAAAGTAACTAGGACTCATATTACAGTAAGTGGGACCAAGAATGAAGAAATGAATGCATTCACATCATTTGGTATCCAAAATTTGGTATAGTAATACTCTTATCATTTGCATACTGTTATTATCATTATCACTAATGACTATTATGCATATCATGATTGTTGTTTACTCTTTTTCTGTTATATTTTGTATGGCAATTATAGTCTCTAAATTTCATCTGAAGCTTTTTTCTCTCTTATCAGCTTCAGTTAGACTATTAATTTTTTTAAATATATAAATAGCATTTTCTTTATCTTCTAATTTCAGTTTCCCTGTTCAGGAGAACTTTACTTTGATGAATTCTTGGTCAGACTCCAACATGCATGGCCGTTCGGATGACAATTTTATTGTTGAAATCTTTACTTACGTAAGGCATTATCTGCAAGAACTCATGGTGGAGGTTGGTGCGCTTAAAGAAAAATTAGATGAACACTCAGTTTCATTACATGAAAAAACCAATAACGTATCAAAATTAATTGCAATTGTTCGTGGAGAATTAACTTCCAAAAATGAGTCAGTTGATTCCTTGAAGAGAGACTTGTTGCATATGGAAAGAGTTGAAAAGGAAAAAGACAAGGAGCTTCTTCTCTTGCGTAGAAATATTGGCTTACTTTTTGAAGCATGCACTAGTTCAGTTATGGAAATGGGAAGAAGAAAAACTGAATTGGCTGGAAATGGTTGGGCTGCTGGAGATCAAGGGATGAGATTGAAATCAGCAGAATTTCCCGTCGATGGACTTTCTTTTGGTGGAGAGGAGCAGTTTCACTCTGAGGAATGTGTCAGGACTATGACAGACGGGCTATTGTCGACTGTGAATGATTTTGGTTCTCTGACAGCTGAAATTGTGGAAGGTAACCAAAAGGAATTAAAGATAACCATTTCCAAGTTGCAGAAAGAACTTCAGGAGAAGGACATTCAAAAAGAAAGGATCTGCATGGAGCTTGTAAGTCAAATCAAGGGGGCTGAAGCGGCTGCAACAAGTTATTCAATGGATCTTCAATCCTCAAAAACGTTGGTGCATGATTTGGAAAAACAGGTGGAAGTGATTAAGGGTGAACGTAATCTATTGGAGCAGAGAGTGAAAAAGCTAGAAGATGGTCGTGCCACTTGTACCGATTTACAAGAGAGGGTCAGATCACTGACTGATGTGATTGCTGCCAAAGACCAAGGTCAGTTCTCATTGACATTCGATCCACACCATCAAATATATAATTTGAATGTTTATCTTTTGAAGGAAGTTTAAAATGGTTATTTAAATAATCAATAATTATAAAATTGCTTGTGATTGCAGAGATTGAGGACCTAATGCAAGCACTTGATGATGAGGAGGTGCAAATGCAAGGTCTCACTTTCAAGATTAAGGAATTGGAAAAGGTTGTGGAACAAAAGAACCTAGATCTTGAGAACCTTGAAGCTTCTCGCGGGAAGGTTATGAAAAAGCTTTCCGTCACTGTGAGTAAGTTTGATGAGCTACATCATCTATCTGCAAACCTCCTTGCTGAGGTGGAAAAGCTCCAATCACAATTGCAAGATCGGGATGCTGAGATATCTTTCTTAAGGCAAGAGGTTACTAGGTGCACCAATGATGTTCTTGTTGCATCTCAAACCAGCAACAAAAGAAATTCAGATGAGATCCATGAGTTATTAACATGGTTTGATATGAATATTGCTGGGGTTGTTGTGCACAATGCATATCTTAGGGAAAAGAACAATGATAATGACTCTGAACATAAGGAAATATTTAAGAAAAAGATTGATTGTATTATATCAGAATTGGAGGATCTACAGGCTGTAGCTCAAAGCAAAGATACGCTATTGCAAGTTGAGAGGAGTAAGGTGGAAGAATTAACACGGAAGGGAGAAAGTCTTGAGAAGTCTTTACATGAGAAAGAATCACAACTAAATTTGCTTGAAGGTGTTGGAGATTCTGGCAGAGGAACTAGTATGACCTCTGAAATTATCGAGGTTGAACCTGCGGTGAGATGTTATATGTTTATTTGTTTATTAACTTGCATTTCTAGGCCTTTGTCAGAGTATTGTAATGTCATTAATGACTTTAAATTTGTGGATTTTTTTAATAGAAAAACAACTGGGCGGTATCTGGGTCCTCCATTGCACCTCAAGTCCGCAGTTTGCGCAAAGGCAATAGTGACCAAGTTGCAATTGCGATAGATATGGATTCTGAGAAGACTAGTAGGTTAGACGATGAAGAGGATGATAAAGGTAAAACCTATACTGATATAGCTCTGTCATCTGTTACTGTTCTTTTCCTCTAATTCCAAGTCAGACAAGTCACGGCATTTCTTACTCGTGTTCGACTTTTCTTTGTTTCTTTTGCTGTAGTTCATGGTTTCAAGTCACTCACCACATCAAGAATTGTTCCAAGATTTACAAGACCTGTGACTGACATGGTCGATGGCCTTTGGTACGCATATCAAATTCCATATTATTGTTATTTTTTTTGTAATATTTCAATTTGAAACTTTCCTAGATTTTGTGAATAAACTAAATCATCTTGTACACAATCTCCAGGGTTTCTTGTGAGCGGACTCTAATGCGGCAACCTGCTTTACGGCTTGGCATTATACTCTATTGGTTTATACTGCATGCGCTTGTTGCTACTTTTGCAATTTGAAAAGCCAAATGGTCAGAGATCCTTGTCAGGTGGTGTGTGGTCGCAAATCTCTTTTATTGATTTTATTGAACATCTGATCTTGCTTTACTGATATGTCTGGAAATTCTGCTTGGAAGTCATATCTTATGCTCTGCGTTTGCTTGTGTTGCAGGTTCACATTTGGTTGGGATGCAAGATGGGCCCCTAGTCCCAACTATGATTATGCATTTATTGGGGTATTAAGTTGGAAGCTTAATCTGCAATTTTTTCTCCTTCCTAGATGTGGTTAGATTGATTTATTATTTTGCTCAACCAAGCAATTCAGATTCCCATTTTTTACTGTAACGAATCTCGAAAGCTTGGTTGCATCTAATAAGAAAAAAGAAATTCCATCATAGAGATCATAGGTCAAAATTTGTTTACCTCAATACCCAACCAAAGGTTGTACACATGATAGCTGTTATTATTATAGGTTCTCTTATTAAAATTAGAGGGAATTTAGCTGTAACAAAAGCTCCAAAGTAGTGCTTTTATGGTATTATGTAATGTAAATTCCAGGGATATATGTGAAGGGTTTGACTCGGTTTTTTGCAAGCAGATTTTGTATATGTCTACTTGGTTCTTTTTGGTCATCAATTAATATCTACTTTTTTTCATAGAATTATGTCCATCTCAAATTTCTAGATGTTGGTTTCAGTTTTTTAAAACGAAATTTGGAAAAAAAAAAAAAAACAAATTTTTTTCCCTACAATGTAAAATTGATGCAACATTTCGAGGATCATTGAACACCCAATGAAGCAGTGTGTTTATTGTGTCAATTTGTCCAACACACACATACATAGTCACTCACACATAATCGCATACAGTTTGCTATATTAAAGTGCTTCAAATTATTGGCCACAGATTGAAGCTACCAAATTCTGCTTCAAATTAGCACCGATGATCTATAGGAAGTCTTTAACATTGCCTTTAGGATTCTCTTGAAACCTTGCTATCCCAAAGTGCTTTAGCTCCACTCCTTGAGCCTCCCCACTAAGTGCAAGGTCAGCCAATATCCTCCCCACCACCGGAGACAGCTTGAACCCGTGATCCGAAAACCCGCCACCCACCACCACATCCTTCCCAAACTCCCCACCCAAGAAATCGATCACAAAGTCCTCATCCGGGGTCGTGGAGTACATACACAGCTGAGTCTGAGTGGCCACCGGCCCACCGGAGTCAACCATACCGGAGAACCTCCCCTCAATCCACTCCTTCAACGGAGTCAGAGTGTTCGGAGCCAGGGGGTTCCCGGGTGCCCACGGCCTCTTATCCGGGTCACATGGGCACCCGCCATGCACGGCAACCTTGATCAAACCGGGGTACTCCAAAGAGGGTGTCCCATAAATGTAGTTGTCCCCATAGCTAGCAAAGGTTGGAAAGTCACCACCAATGGCAAAACCACCCTCATGCCCCTCCTTAATCCTCCAATAACAAACAGCGGCCTCCAATGGCTGCATAGGCAGCTCAATCCCACCAACCGTTTTAACTAACTTTGTAGTCCAAGCCCCAACGGTCACCACACACTTCTTCCCCCAAAACCTCTCTCCATTTTCTGTGCACACCCAAACCCCTCCTCTCACCCCATCTCTCTCCACACCCTTCACCTCCATATTGTCCCTCAAAACGGCACCATTCTGCAGAGCAAGTGTTTGAAACATCGACACAGCCTTGGTGGGTTTAATAACCCCACCATGCTCCGTCGCCACGGCCACCCAATCCTCTGGAATCCGAACCCGACCCGAGAACTCCCGATCCAGCTGGTCCCGGTTCATGACCCGAAAGGGGACCGAATTTTTACCACAGCTCTCAACAATGGCATGCAGAACTTTGTTGTTTGCCGGGGCCATGTCCAAATGGTGAGCTTTGAAGTAGACATTGTAGCCGATCTCGGACTCGGCTTCCTGCCAGAGCTTGTAGGACTCGAGAACCAATGGCGTGTAGTAGTCTTCCGGGTAGGTGGCGCGGATCGTCCGGGACTCGCCATGGGAGGAGCCGCGGTGGTGGAGGAAGTCGAATTGCTCGAGGAGGAGGGTCTTCTGGTCACGCTTGGCCGTCTGGTAGGCGGTGGAGCTACCCATGATGCCGGCTCCGACCACGATGACGTCGAATTCATCGGCCGAATATTCCATCTCTGCGAAAATTTTCAGGCGATTGTTGGAGGAAGAAGAAGAAGACAGAGGAAGACGGTTGACAGGTGATTTTTGCTGGCTACGTGCCACAGGTGGTGGAGGAAGTCGAATTGCTCGAGAGTCAGTGAGAGTGTGTTTTTAAAGTGGGATTTTTTGGAACCCGCCAAATTCTTCCTCTGAATTACGATATGGCCACTGGTTCGTTTGTATGCTTTCTCCTTTGTGCAGTAATTTTGTGCGAATCGCGCCACTTTACTTTGTTTTTTTTTCTTTTCTTTCTTTCAATTTATAAATAAAAAATCACGCTTTAGGACTTTTGGAAATTTAAAAAGGTAAAAAGAAGAAGGGTATATTCCTTCTTGTCTCAATTCCTTAATTAATATGAATCGAATATTTATTATCGGTTAAGCATGTCTTCCACAGAGAAAGTGAAACACCGCAAAGTTACAAATTTACTAGTATAAATTGATTGCTTTAGTATGATAAACCTAATCAGAATTAGTTATGCACAAAAACTTTGTGTCCTAGTCCACTTAGTGAGAAAAACGCTAATGATCACTATGAGATTTGATAGTAGAGAAGTATATATTCTCCATTACAGAGTTGCATTATGCGGATTAATTGCGAATTTCTATTTTTGCCGATCATTTCAGGCTTCATTCCAACGCTTCATTTCCTCTACCCGAATCACTCACTCTCTCTCTCTCTCTCTCTCTCTCTCTCTCTCTCTCTCTCTCTCTCTCTCTCTCTCTCTCTCTTATTCTTCCTTTTTGTTTTCCTTTCCTTCTCTCTCTTTTGTTCTTCCTTTTTGTTTTCTTTTCCTTCTCTCTTCTCTCTCTCTTTCCTTTTATTTTCCTATGTAATTGTCCGCTTAATGAAAAAATCGATGAACACTCAATTTCATTACATGAAAATGCCAATAATGTATCAAAACTAATTGCAATTGTTCGTGGAGACTTCCAAAAATGAGTCAGTTGAATCCTTGAAGAGAGGCTTGTTGCATATGGAAAGAGTTGAAAAGGAAAAAGACAAGGAGCTTATTCTCTTGCGTAGAAATATTGGCTTACTTTTTGGAGCATGCACTAGTTTAGTTATGGAAATGGGTGGAAGAAAACCTGAATTGGTTGGAAATGGTTGGGCGGCTGGAGATCAAGGGACACTACTACAAAAATCGCAATAGACGACGGGAATCCATCATCGTGTAGATAGTTTTTAATTCGTCGTGAAATTGACCACCATCTTTTGATGCATAAAATCACGATGGTAAATTACCGACATTGTTATAACATACTACGTCATCTCCAACTAAAAACCGACGTCTAATTAATATAAAACTGCAAAAAAGGCCAACTTCGATAATCTTAAACGAAGCTTTTAGAAATTTCGCGTCCTCTGAAGGAGCTAACATGGCACAATTTATCTACGTCCCGCCGTAACATAGAGTAACCATGACAAAAAATATTAACTTACCGTAATGCAGAATCCTTGTCACGACGGTACTTTAAAATAAACCGTCGTGGTTAATATAGATTCCACGACGCTTATGGTCCTTACCGACGTGCAAATGAAGTAGTAACAGCTGTAAATATGGAAAGAACGTAGTTATTAATATATACTACGATACTACTGTTTTAAAAAGTCGTCGTCGTTACCTAACTTACCATGTCACCAATAATATAAATATAGCTAGACCTGGCATTCGTGTCATGGTTGCAGTGTTCGTGTCAACCCGTTTTTCTTAACAGGTTGACACAACACAACCCGTTAAGAAAACGGGTGGATAATATCAAGCACGAACACGACCCGTTATAATTTGTGAATTACACGACACGACCTGTTTCACCCTTTGAGAAAGAAAAAAAACTTAATAAAAAAAAGAAACCAAAACCACTGCACAGCCGCACTCTCCTCAATCAACCAACATTAATGGATTATCAGTTAGATTATGTTGGAAAATTGGTTCATCTAAAGGATGCTAACTTCGGAGGAAGTTATCGGTTGCCAGGTAGGCACGACCGGTGGTTTCGAAGCAGATTGGAAGACTCAGAAATCGCCAGAAAGCGACTGGTCATCGGTACTTGTGACTGGTCATTTTGCAAGGCCAGAAACGCGTTTTGAATCTGTCTCAAAGCGACCGGTAGCATCATCCTTAAGACCGGTCGCCACTGCAGTGCTGTGTTGATTTTCCACGCGTTTTCAGCAATGTTTTCCATGTGCTATGCTTTCTACCTAATTACAAGGACTTCGTAAGTCAAATATGAGTTCTAGGAAGGTTGGCAAACACGTGGAAAACGCTTTATGGTTGTTTCTTGAATTGTTTCAAAGGCTTTCTGAATAAGATGGCTGATGGTGCAACCATTGGTGACTTGCTTTTGGTTCACCTAACTCAAAGTCTATGTTGAGTGGCTGAAGGGTGAATGTGTAGGAAGAAGAAGCTTCATCCTAATTCCAAAGGCTTGTCTATAAAAGGGAAGTAGATGCAAGGCAACATGTGTGACTTAAACCATCAAGGGAGGAAGAGAGAGCAATCAGCTCAAGCTAGGAGCTAAGAGTTGGAGTCTTATAATACAAACCAATGAGGGAAAATTAAGTGAGAGAGTCCACAAGAGCATCAAGGGTTTGAGCAAGGGGTGAGAGAGGAAAAGAGAGCTTGGGAGAGATTAGTGTTCAGAGGGGTTTCCATTTGTAAACCAAGGTTGTAACCTATCTTTCATTAGTGAATTTTATAAATGGGATCACTAAGAGGATGTAGGAACGTTGCTGAACCTTTATAAATCTTTGTGTTCTTTGTGTGCTTGCTTATTTTTCTTGTGAGTGTGTGAGTGTTTCTTTCATCCTTGTGGGTTGTGAGAGTTTGTTACATAGTCCATCAAGAACAAGATCTTGAAGGGAGTTAAGTTTTTCACAACAGATCCAAGGTTCAGAACAACATTAATAGATTATGCATACATAAAAATCAAACATTGGAAATGAGAAAATGGGTTATGATGAAAAAGTGAAATAGATTCCAAGGCTTGTGCTCGATTTCATTCATTGCTTGGGAGCCCTAGCCCTCCATCTTCTTCCACAAAAAGCTTGCCATTGATTTATGTTTTGCACTCTTAAGGCAGCCGCCACAACCACCTCCCTTGCTCTTTCAATCACAACCAAAGTGTATGGGCTTTTTCATTCTGGCAGCCAAAGATGGGCCTAGGCTGCCGTAAAGTTCGAATGGCTAGAGCTGCCCCTGTGTCTGAGTTCAATAATCAGGCCCCAAGAGTGCTTCAAAAGGTTCATGGAGCCTTAGGAAACATCTTGGCTTCCTTCACCAACAAAACCAACAGTTGCTTACAGATAAATATTTAGGCTTGGCTTGATAAGCTTGTGGCATGGGAGTTGAGCATTCATGAGTTTAGCATGAGAGAGAGAGGGCTTAGGTTTCCTATGAGAAACAGAGGCTCGAAGTAAGGGGAAGAATGAGTTTTTGGGAGGATTTGTTGAGGGAAGAGAGGTAAAGATGAAGATGGAAGAATGAGTGGTTTTAGCAAATTTTTGGCAGCTTGACGAAAGCTTCGTCAGGCTCTTGAGTGTTTTGCAAGAAGAGAAAAGGGGAAGAAATGAAAGAACATGGCTCGAAAGTGAAGGGTTCCAATGGTGAGAGGTGCTGCT
The DNA here is from genome assembly GCF_902201215.1 of Prunus dulcis. Taxonomy (NCBI): domain Eukaryota; kingdom Viridiplantae; phylum Streptophyta; class Magnoliopsida; order Rosales; family Rosaceae; genus Prunus; species Prunus dulcis. The sequence goes on along the minus strand of NC_047650.1, from coordinate 35,177,620 downwards.
TGCTCCCTCTAGATGTGGTTATAGGGGAGAGAGAGAGAGAGAGAGAAAGAGAGAGAGAGAGAGAGAGAGAGAGAGAGAGAGAGAAGATGGAAGAATAGGCGGTGAAGCTACCCATGATGCCAGCTCCGACCACGATGACGTCAAATTAATCGGCTTAATATTCCATCTTTGCGAAATTTTTCAGGCGATTGTTGGAGGAAGAAGAAGAAGACAGAGGAAGACGGTTGACAGGTGATTTTTGCTGGCTACGTGCCACAGGTGGTGGAGGAAGTCGAATTGCTCGAGAGTCAGTGAGAGTGTGTTTTTAAAGTGGGATTTTTGGAATCCGCCAAATTCTTCCTCTGAATTACGATATGGCCACTGGTTCATTTGTATGCTTTGTCCTTTGTGCAGTAATTTTGTGCGAATTGCGCCACTTTACTTTGTTTTTTTTTTTTTCCTTTCTTTCAATTTATAAATAAAAAATCGTGCTTTAGGACTTTTGGAAATTTAAAAAGGTAAAAAGAAGAAGGGTATATTCCTTCTTGTCTCAATTCCTTAATTAATACGAATTGAATATTTATCATCGGTTAAGCATGTCTTCCACAGAGAAAGTGAAACACCGCAAAGTTACAAATTTACTAGTATAAATTGATTACTTCAGTATGATAAACCTAATCAGAATTAGTTATGCACAAAAATTTTGTGTCCTAGTCCACTTAGTGAGAAAAAGGCTAACGATCACTATGAGATTTGATATTAGAGAAGTATATATTCTCTATTACAGAGTTGCATTATGCGGATTAATTGCGAATTTCTATTTTTGCCGTGAGATCATTTCAGGCTTCATTTGCCAAGTTCATTCTTCTCTCTCTCTCTCTCTCTCTCTCTCTCTCTCTCTCTCTACTTTATTCTTCCTTTTTGTTTTCCTTTTCTTCTCTCTTCTTTCTCTTTCCTTTGCTTTTCCTATGTAATTGTGCACTTAATGAAAAATTAGATGAACACTCAATTTCATTACATGAAAAAACCAATAATGTATCAAAATTAATTGCAATTGTTCGTGGAGAATTAACTTCCAAAAATGAGTCAGTTAAATCCTTGAAGAGAGGCTTGTTGCATATGGAAAGAGTTGAAAAGGAAAAAGACAAGGAGCTTCTTCTCTTGCGTAGAAATATTGGCTTACTTTTTGAAGCATGCACTAGTTCAGTATGGAAATGGGTAGAAGAAAAACTGAATTGGTTGGAAATGGTTGGGCTGCTGGAGATCAAGGGACACTACTACAAAAATCGCAATAGACGTCGGGAATTGTTCGCTCTAAAACTAAACAGATAGAAATAAGGCTAACTTACAAGTGGAGTGGAGAGTTTGGTCCTGAGGAGCCTTCGGCTCGTAGTGTCTTTCCTTAAGGCGTAATGCTGGATCCGGCCTGGAGAAAGAAACTGCAGGTGAAGTATGAGACACCGGTATGGCACAAGCCGAAGACCCTCCGATGCCAAAATTAGTGACTAAGAGCAATTCTATTGACAATGTGAAAGCACAAGTCAAGTAAAAAGTCTTACCTCTTGGCTGGGCCAAGGGGTTCTATTTATAGAGAGTATTTGTGATGCTCTTAGTACTTAGTTTCGATGTGGAACTTGTGGGAGCGTCTTCGACGGTCGACATGTGCCCTGACAGGTTCTAGCGGGAGTCCCGAGATTATCTATCAAAATCGGCCGAATATGCTAACTGGTCACTCGGCACCGTGTGTCGAAGGTTGGTGCCAGGGAGTCGGTCGATTGCACTTACCGACTTGACGACCACGTATGGATCGGTGGAGTATGCCGAATGATCTTCGGCATTGCTTGCTGAGATGGTCTCAGCCTCCTTTACTTTTCACGTGTCATGACGTGAGTGGCGGGTCATATATGGTACAAACAGGATCCATTGTCGTGTAGATGGTTTTTCAATCGTCGTGAAATTGACCACCATCTTTTGATGCATAAAATCGTCGTGAAATTGACCACCGTCTTTGGCTGCAATCACAATAGTTAGAGATCTGACCCTCTCTTGCAAATCGGTATAAGCGGCACAACCATCTTCTAGCTCTTTCACTCTCTGCTCCAATTGGTTACGTTCACCCTTCATCACTTCCACTTGTTTTTCCAAATCATGCACCAATGTTTTTTTTAGGATTGAAGATCCATTGAATAACTTGTTGCAGCCGCTTCACCCCCTTTGATTTGACTTACAAGCTCCATGCAGATCCTTTCCTTTTGAATGTCCTTCTTCTGAAGTTCTTTTTGCAACTTGGAAATGGTAATCTTCAATTCCTTTTGGTTACCTTCCACAATAGCCTGTCTATAATCATTCACAGAGTCAAAATCATTCAGAGTCAATCTACAATAGCCCGTCTGTCATAGTCCTAACACATTCCTCAGAGTGAAACTGCTCATCTCCACACAAAAAAAAGTCTATCGACAAGAAATTCTGCTGATTTCAATCTCATCCCTTGATCTCTAGCAGCCCAAGATTCAAATATAAAAAATCTTGTATCTTTACAAGATTCCAAACTTCTTGGCCTTGAATCACATGATTGTCATACCTTGATACAACAATTGCTCTCTGTGGCAATTCGTTCTGTTTTGGAGAAGCCTGTAAGGTATGCAATAACTCGATTGTGCTTCTTCTTCAATGCTATATGTACAAAGATGGTGGATGTTTCCAAGCTAGATAAGTTGGAAGAAGATATAGTAGTTACTTTGTGTTTGCTTGAGAAATATTTTCCCCTTTCATTCTTCGATATCATGGTTCATCTATTAATACATCTTGTCAGAGAAGTTCGTCTATGTGGGCCAGTTTGTTTTAAATGTATGTATCCGTTCGAAAGATATATGACAATGCTAAATGGTTATGTTCAGAGCCGTACTCATCCCGAAGGTTGCATTGCTGAGCGGTATATAGCTGAAGAAGCTGTGGAGTTTTGCACTGAGCATTTATATGATGTTAGTACAATTGGAGTGCCATCAAGCCAGAAGATGGGACTTTCAAAGGACTATCAGGTTGCTCAATGAGCTTAGTTGATCGGGACCTGTTGAACCAGGCATATCTATATGTGTTGGAGAATACAGAGGAAGTCCTACCTTATATCTGGTATGAGTTTGATTCATAATGTTTTAAATTATTCCTTATGTTTTTATTATATACAAAGGACCGTAATGCTTGAATTCTCTCTGCAATGTAGGGAACATATGATCCACATCAAAACCACTTATCCAAAATTTAAAAAGAGAACACAATAGCTGCAAGATAAGCATAACAACACTTTCATTCAATGGTTACGTTTTAAGTTATATGTTATTGAATAACATATTGGACTTTTATTTTTCTTCTTTCTATGTTAGATTGAATTAAGATATGATTAATTTGCAAGTTCAAAATGAACTCAATGGGAAATACAATAATGATGTATCAGAAAATTTGAGGGGGCTAGCAGCTGGTCCAAACATGGCAGTGCCATCACATAAGAGTTATCTTATTAAATGTGTTAAATTTAACACCAAGGCACAAGATGATGTCCGGACTGTTCAAAATAGTGGAGTTTATTTACTTGCAAATACTATACAAGTTGCAAGTGCCAAGGACAAAAACTCGATTGTCTCAAATATGGGTTTTTATGGTGTCATTCAAGATATTTGGTTGACTACCAAAAGTTTAGAATCCCAGTCTTCATGTGTGATTGGATAGATAACGCTTATGTCCTTGTAGTCGACGGACTTGGATATACCTTTGTAGATCTTAGTAAAATTGGGCATAGGACTGACCAATTTGTTATGGCTTCTCAAGTCAAAAAAGTGTTTTTTTGTCGCCGACCCAATGCATCATAGTTGGTCGGTAGTGTTATCAATGCCTAATAGAGAATATGATGATGTTATTGGTGATGATGTGCTAAGTAATGTGAGATTTAAGTGTGAGCCATTTACTAGAAGGATGCCAAATGTTGATGTGAGCCATGCACAATATCATACCACGACCGTAATGTAGGTACCGACGTCTAAAGAACACACATGACTGTCATTTAGTTGAAAGCATCGTACATAATAATCAAACAACGACGGTCACGTGCGGCCATTACTACTGTATATTCACGACAGAGTTGTTCATAGAAGCGACATTTCAAATATAATAACACAACGATAAATGGTACAAAACGACGTATTTAATGACTTCACTACGACCTTCCATATATATTTACAGTCATCTATCAGAACCACAAAAGCCATTTTAGTTTAAAAATTTATCGTTAAATATTCATGTCCGAGTTATCGGGTCGTGTTGATATTGTGTTGACCTATTAGCCACCCGTTAAACTAATGGGTTGTTTTGGTGTTCATTTGCGAATACATGAATCCACTAGTTAATGGGGTAATTTTGTAATTTACTATTCTAAAATCCCTACCTACCCAGCGCTTCGTCTCTTCATTTCGCGTCTCCAGCTCTTCACATTCTCTCTCTCTCTCTCAACCTTATCATCTTTTCTTCTTGCGATCTCTGTGTCAAATGTTATGTTCCCTTCTCAAAACCTCTCACAATGTACGATTGCCCTCACTCTTCTTCTTGTTATCAAGTTGATGTCTTTCTTGATTTTCAGTTTAAATTAATATATTTTGGATTTTTGTTGTCCTATGTATTCGTTGCCTTTGCTTGGTTTGTCTTTTAATACAGATGGTGGGTTGTCTTTGTGTTGAGGCCCAAAAAATCCAAGGTTTGGCCCAAATATATTTCTAACCCAGTACGACACCTAACTTAGGAAGAAACTCGAATTTGGTACACAAGAATTCGTTATATGCGCTTGCACGCATGCCACGCCAAGCAAATATGCAACATGCCAGTGCAGAAAGGTCGTAACAAGCCCGTAAAATGTACTGGTTCTATGAACCCATGCTTATTATCCTGTCAAGCGCCATTTTGTTCAGGCCATAGCCCTTATAAAACTGCAAAGCTCGAGCACAAGCACGCCAAAAAACAAGCCATGCTAAGCGAAAGATCCTTATTTTTGCACCAAGCCACGCTACAAGCTTAAGTGGGCCCAAGCCACGCGAATGCTAGGGCTTGCTAAGTAGGTTGTTGTATGGATGGTTACGAGCATTCACGAGGCTCATTGATGAGCCAAGAAGTGGAAGTTTTGGGCCGCTTGGGAGTATGAAATAGAGAAAAAGGTAGCCCGTTACCTTAGAAAATTGGCCTATCACCTTAGTAAAAAATAGTCCATCACTTTAGAAAGTTAGTCCATCCCCTTAGTAAACTAGCCCATCATCTTAGGGAATGGCCCAAGTAACTTGAAAAATATCTTAAAGTCTCCAACACATGGCTGGAGACAAAACCACGATGGACCACCTAAAGAACCAAAAGGTATTTGCGTGTGCAGGCTGCTGGAAGTCTCCAGCACATGGCCAAAGACAAACCTAACACAAGCCATCCGAAAAACCAAAGGATACTTAAGCAAAACACTCATCAGACCAACACCATTACCCGCTAATTTCTTCCACCAGCTCTTGCCATAAAATGAAGGGAAAAAGAAGGGGAAATGGTAGCCCAAAATAGGAGATGGTCATTGGGATACCTACGGGAAGGCTCTAAAGCCTTCAAAATTCTTGTCTCTGTGTGTTTGGACTAAGGAGGATTTCACCAAATGAGGATGAATCGAAGGAAGAGAAATGGATGGGGAGACTTGGTAGATTAGGGAGAAACAAGCTCTGGTTTCTTGGGAAGAAGGAGCTTCCAGGGCCTATAAAAAGAGGCATCCCTTACCTATCATCATAACCACATCCAGAGAGAGTAAACATGACCTCTCATCCCTGGAACCCTTCGATTTCAAACCTTAATCCTCCATCTTTTCCTATTTTCTCTTCTAGCAAGCCATTCCAGAGCCTGACGAAGCTTTCGTCAAGCTACCAAAAAATTGCTCATATGGCCCATTCTTCCATCTTATTCCTCTCTCTCCCATAACCACATATAGAGAGAGCAAGCATCACCTCTTATCCCTGGAACCCTTCGATTTCAAGCCCTATTCCTCCATCTCTTCCCATTTTCTCTTCTGGCAAGCCATTCTAGAGGCAAGACATTCTAGAGGCAAGCCATTCTAGAGCCTGACGAAGCTTTCGTCAAGCTGCTGGAAAATTGCTCAAACCACCAATTCTTCCATCTTCTTCCTATCTCTCTCTCTCTCTCTCTCTCTCTCTCTCTCTCCTATAACCACATCTAGATGGAGCAAGCAGCACCTTTCACCACTGGAACCCTTCAATTTGGAGCCATGTTCTTTCATTTCTTCCCCTTTTCTCTTCTGGCGAAACACTCAAGAGCCTGACGAACCTTTCGTCAAGCTATCGAAAATTTGCTAAAACTACTCATTCTTGCATCTTCATCTTTACCTCTCTTCCCTCAACAAATCCTCCCAAAAACTCATTCTTCCCCTTACTTCGAGCCTCTGTTTCTCATAGGAAACCTAAGCCCTCTCTCTCTCATGCTAAACTCATGAATGCTCAACTCCCATGCCACAAGCTTATCAAGCCAAGCCTAAATATTTATCTGTAAGCAACTGTTGGTTTTGTTGGTGAAGGAAGCCAAGATGTTTCCTAAGGCTCCATGAACCTTTTGAAGCACTCTTGGGGCCTGATTATTGAACTCAGACACAGGGGCAGCTCTAGCCATTCGAACTTTACGGCAGCCTAGGCCCATCTTTGGCTGCCAGAATGAAAAAGCCCATACACTTTGGTTGTGATTGAAAGAGCAAGGGAGGTGGTTGTGGCGGCTGCCTTAAGAGTGCAAAACATAAATCAATGGCAAGCTTTTTGTGGAAGAAGATGGAGGGCTAGGGCTCCCAAGCAATGAATGAAATAGAGCACAAGCCTTGGAATCTATTTCACTTTTTCATCATAACCCATTTTCACATTTTCAATGTTTGATTTTTATGTATGCATAATCTATTAATGTTGTTTTGAACCTTGGATCTGTTGTGAAAAACTTAACTCCCTTCAAGATCTTGTTCTTGATGGACTATGTAACAAACTCTCACAACCCACAAGGATGAAAGAAACACTCACACACTCACAAGAAAAATAAGCAAGCACACAAAGAACACAAAGATTTATAAAGGTTCAGCAACTTTCCTACATCCTCTTAGTGATCCCATTTAGAAAATTCACTAATGAAAGATAGGTTAGAACCTTGGTTTACAAATGGAAACCCCTCTTAACACTAATCTCTCCCAAGCTCTCTTTTCCTCTCTCACCCCTTGCTCAAACCCTTGATGCTCTTGTGGACTCTCTCACTTAATTTTCCCTCATTGGTTTGTATTATAAGACTCCAACTCTTAGCTCCTAGCTTGAGCTGATTGCTCTCTCTTCCTCCCTTGATGGTTTAAGTCACACATGTTGCCTTGCATCTACTTCCCTTTTATAGACAAGCCTTTGGAATTAGGATGAAGCTTCTTCTTCCTACACATTCACCCTTCAGCCACTCAACATAGACTTTGAGTTAGGTGAACCAAAAGCAAGTCACCAATGGTTGCACCATCAGCCATCTTATTCAGAAAGCCTTTGAAACAATTCAAGAAACAACCATAAAGCGTTTTCCACGTGTTTGCCAACCTTCCTAGAACTCATATTTGACTTACGAAGTCCTTGTAATTAGGTAGAAAGCATAGCACATGGAAAACATTGCTGAAAACACGTGGAAAATCAACACAGCACTGCAGTGGCGACTGGTCTTAAGGATGATGCTACCGGTCGCTTTGAGACAGATTCAAAACGCGTTTCTGGCCTTGCAAAATGACCAGTCACAAGTACCGATGACCAGTCGCTTTTTGGCGATTTCTGAGTCTTCCACTCTGCTTCGAAACCACCGGTCGTGCCTACCTGGCAACCGATAACTTCCTCCGAAGTTAGCATCCTTTAGATGAACCAATTTCCAACATAATCTAACTGATAATCCATTAATGTTGGTTGATTGAGGAGAGTGCGGCTGTGCAGTGGTTTTGGTTTCTTTTTTTTATTAAGTTTTTTTTCTTTATCAAAGGGTGAAACAGGTCGTTTCGTGTAATTCACAAATTATAACGGGTCGTGTTCGTGCTTGATATTATCCACCCGTTTTCTTAACGGGTTGTGTTGTGTCAACCTGTTAAGAAAAACGGGTTGACACGAACACTGCAACCATGACACGAATGCCAGGTCTAGCTATATTTATATTATTGGTGACATGGCAAGTTAGGTAACGACGACGACTTTTTAAAACAGTAGTATCGTAGTATATATTAATAACTACGTTCTTTCCATATTTACAGCTGTTACTACTTCATTTGCACGTCGGTAAGGACCATAAGCGTCGTGGAATCTATATTAACCACGATGGTTTATTTTAAAGTACCGTCGTGACAAGGATTCTGCATTACGGTAAGTTAATATTTTTTGTCATGGTTACTCTATGTTACGGCGGGACGTAGATAAATTGTGCCATGTTAGCTCCTTCAGAGGACGTGAAATGTCTAAAAGCTTCGTTTAAGATTATCGAAGTTGGCCTTTTTTGCAGTTTTATATTAATTAGACGTCGATTTTTAGTTGGAGATGACGTAGTATGTTATAACAATGTCGGTAATTTACCATCGTGATTTTATGCATCAAAAGATGGTGGTCAATTTCACAACGAATTAAAAACTATCTACACGATGATGGATTCCCGTCGTCTATTGCGATTTTTGTAGTAGTGTCCCTTGATCTCCAGCCGCCCAACCATTTCCAACCAATTCAGGTTTTCTTCCACCCATTTCCATAACTAAACTAGTGCATGCTCCAAAAAGTAAGCCAATATTTCTACGCAAGAGAATAAGCTCCTTGTCTTTTTCCTTTTCAACTCTTTCCATATGCAACAAGCCTCTCTTCAAGGATTCAACTGACTCATTTTTGGAAGTCTCCACGAACAATTGCAATTAGTTTTGATACATTATTGGCATTTTCATGTAATGAAATTGAGTGTTCATCGATTTTTTCATTAAGCGGACAATTACATAGGAAAATAAAAGGAAAGAGAGAGAGAAGAGAGAAGGAAAAGAAAACAAAAAGGAAGAACAAAAGAGAGAGAAGGAAAGGAAAACAAAAAGGAAGAATAAGAGAGAGAGAGAGAGAGAGAGAGAGAGAGAGAGAGAGAGAGAGAGAGAGAGAGAGAGAGAGAGTGAGTGAATTCGGGTAGAGGAAATGAAGCGTTGGAATGAAGCCTGAAATGATCGGCAAAAATAGAAATTCGCAATTAATCCGCATAATGCAACTCTGTAATGGAGAATATATACTTCTCTACTATCAAATCTCATAGTGATCATTAGCGTTTTTCTCACTAAGTGGACTAGGACACAAAGTTTTTGTGCATAACTAATTCTGATTAGGTTTATCATACTAAAGCAATCAATTTATACTAGTAAATTTGTAACTTTGCGGTGTTTCACTTTCTCTGTGGAAGACATGCTTAACCGATAATAAATATTCGATTCATATTAATTAAGGAATTGAGACAAGAAGGAATATACCCTTCTTCTTTTTACCTTTTTAAATTTCCAAAAGTCCTAAAGCGTGATTTTTTATTTATAAATTGAAAGAAAGAAAAGAAAAAAAAACAAAGTAAAGTGGCGCGATTCGCACAAAATTACTGCACAAAGGAGAAAGCATACAAACGAACCAGTGGCCATATCGTAATTCAGAGGAAGAATTTGGCGGGTTCCAAAAAATCCCACTTTAAAAACACACTCTCACTGACTCTCGAGCAATTCGACTTCCTCCACCACCTGTGGCACGTAGCCAGCAAAAATCACCTGTCAACCGTCTTCCTCTGTCTTCTTCTTCTTCCTCCAACAATCGCCTGAAAATTTTCGCAGAGATGGAATATTCGGCCGATGAATTCGACGTCATCGTGGTCGGAGCCGGCATCATGGGTAGCTCCACCGCCTACCAGACGGCCAAGCGTGACCAGAAGACCCTCCTCCTCGAGCAATTCGACTTCCTCCACCACCGCGGCTCCTCCCATGGCGAGTCCCGGACGATCCGCGCCACCTACCCGGAAGACTACTACACGCCATTGGTTCTCGAGTCCTACAAGCTCTGGCAGGAAGCCGAGTCCGAGATCGGCTACAATGTCTACTTCAAAGCTCACCATTTGGACATGGCCCCGGCAAACAACAAAGTTCTGCATGCCATTGTTGAGAGCTGTGGTAAAAATTCGGTCCCCTTTCGGGTCATGAACCGGGACCAGCTGGATCGGGAGTTCTCGGGTCGGGTTCGGATTCCAGAGGATTGGGTGGCCGTGGCGACGGAGCATGGTGGGGTTATTAAACCCACCAAGGCTGTGTCGATGTTTCAAACACTTGCTCTGCAGAATGGTGCCGTTTTGAGGGACAATATGGAGGTGAAGGGTGTGGAGAGAGATGGGGTGAGAGGAGGGGTTTGGGTGTGCACAGAAAATGGAGAGAGGTTTTGGGGGAAGAAGTGTGTGGTGACCGTTGGGGCTTGGACTACAAAGTTAGTTAAAACGGTTGGTGGGATTGAGCTGCCTATGCAGCCATTGGAGGCCGCTGTTTGTTATTGGAGGATTAAGGAGGGGCATGAGGGTGGTTTTGCCATTGGTGGTGACTTTCCAACCTTTGCTAGCTATGGGGACAACTACATTTATGGGACACCCTCTTTGGAGTACCCCGGTTTGATCAAGGTTGCCGTGCATGGCGGGTGCCCATGTGACCCGGATAAGAGGCCGTGGGCACCCGGGAACCCCCTGGCTCCGAACACTCTGACTCCGTTGAAGGAGTGGATTGAGGGGAGGTTCTCCGGTATGGTTGACTCCGGTGGGCCGGTGGCCACTCAGACTCAGCTGTGTATGTACTCCACGACCCCGGATGAGGACTTTGTGATCGATTTCTTGGGTGGGGAGTTTGGGAAGGATGTGGTGGTGGGTGGCGGGTTTTCGGATCACGGGTTCAAGCTGTCTCCGGTGGTGGGGAGGATATTGGCTGACCTTGCACTTAGTGGGGAGGCTCAAGGAGTGGAGCTAAAGCACTTTGGGATAGCAAGGTTTCAAGAGAATCCTAAAGGCAATGTTAAAGACTTCCTATAGATCATCGGTGCTAATTTGAAGCAGAATTTGGTAGCTTCAATCTGTGGCCAATAATTTGAAGCACTTTAATATAGCAAACTGTATGCGATTATGTGTGAGTGACTATGTATGTGTGTGTTGGACAAATTGACACAATAAACACACTGCTTCATTGGGTGTTCAATGATCCTCGAAATGTTGCATCAATTTTACATTGTAGGGAAAAAAATTTGTTTTTTTTTTCTTTTCCAAATTTCGTTTTAAAAAACTGAAACCAACATCTAGAAATTTGAGATGGACATAATTCTATGAAAAAAAGTAGATATTAATTGATGACCAAAAGCTTGCAAAAAACCGAGTCAAACCCTTCACATATATCCCTGGAATTTACATTACATAATACCATAAAAGCACTACTTTGGAGCTTTTGTTACAGCTAAATTCCCTCTAATTTTAATAAGAGAACCTATAATAATAACAGCTATCATGTGTACAACCTTTGGTTGGGTATTGAGGTAAACAAATTTTGACCTATGATCTCTATGATGGAATTTCTTTTTTCTTATTAGATGCAACCAAGCTTTCGAGATTCGTTACAGTAAAAAATGGGAATCTGAATTGCTTGGTTGAGCAAAATAATAAATCAATCTAACCACATCTAGGAAGGAGAAAAAATTGCAGATTAAGCTTCCAACTTAATACCCCAATAAATGCATAATCATAGTTGGGACTAGGGGCCCATCTTGCATCCCAACCAAATGTGAACCTGCAACACAAGCAAACGCAGAGCATAAGATATGACTTCCAAGCAGAATTTCCAGACATATCAGTAAAGCAAGATCAGATGTTCAATAAAATCAATAAAAGAGATTTGCGACCACACACCACCTGACAAGGATCTCTGACCATTTGGCTTTTCAAATTGCAAAAGTAGCAACAAGCGCATGCAGTATAAACCAATAGAGTATAATGCCAAGCCGTAAAGCAGGTTGCCGCAGGTTGCCCAATGGAATGTATTGGAGCGTTAGCACCAGTAGGTAATTGTTTGGAGATGTTGAAAATCACAACCGGGTATGCAACTGGGCAGCCAGGTATGGCCGGGCAGTTCGAGTGGAGCTTAAAATCTCGACCGGGTTTTGTTGGAGGAAGCTGGGCCTGCGAGATGTGGCCGGGAAGTTTATATATGACTGGAGATTGAGGTCGGCCGGATCTTTTCTTGCAAGGCTACGGCCATATGAAATTGTCGGCCGGGTTTTGGAGAGCTTGGCTGGAGGGTTATAGCCGGGCTATGCAAGGTTTATGCGGTCGGGGTTCGATGGATGGAGCCCAAGGAAATCTCGGCCGAGCTTTGAAGAATATTGCGGCCGGGTCTTTTGGAATATTGCATACGGGAGCTATTAGGATATTGCGGCTGGAGGTCTTTGGGTTGTTGTGGTGTGCGGCTGAAGGTCTTTGGATTATTGTAGTGTGCGGCCGAAGCCTGGGAGCCCTTTGCAAATTGGGCTGAAAAGTCTTTGTTTTATTATATGTCTATGCATATATATAAAATAAGTAGATGAATGGACAAAATGCGGCTGGGTGAACGTGTTTGAAGTCTTTGGTTGATCTCCAAAGCTGGGCTGAAGGTTATGTATATATATATATATGTATGCCCGGCAGTTCAAGCTGCCTTGTCCTATTTTTGTGCTTATATATACATATATATATAATAATATATATGTATATATGAGATAATAGTCCTGTATATATGAGATAATAGTGCTTATATATAATAATATATAATAATATGAAGTTTAATATATATTATATGGGTGGTAATACAAGGCTCAAGTTTAAGCCACCTATCCACGCCTAGATTTTCGGAGGATTATGTGCACATGACGGAAGCCTCACAAAGAAAGAAATCAAGAGATTTTTTTTATAGTAACTCCGAGTGTTCCAAAGCAAGGAGGAATCAAGCATGTCAGAATATTTCAATCAATGCAATCCTACGAATTTAGGGAGGCATTGGAAGGAAAGAAGTTTTAAAAGAGTTAACCTTTGGCTATTCAATGGCCAGCCCATGGGCTGACGAGTGCCCTATATAAACTTTGCTCGACGAAGACATTAGACACACAACATCAGACAGACAAACCTATTTTTCGTCTCGCACTTTTCTTTTCCTAGACTTAGGATTTTACTTTTCATGCACCTAGTGTAGCGAGTTCTTCCTTTTCTTAGTGTAAGCTTAAATTCTCATTCAATTTATATTTTCTTGTCATTTAAATTCAAGTTTATTTCAATTGCTTTACTTTTCATTGTTATCGCACTTCAATTAAGTTTAATTTCAAGTTCATTTTACTTTATCGTTTTTATCGCTTTCATTTCGTTCTTGCTTTATTTATCACTTTGATTCATTTTATTGGACTTTAATTCTTGTATTTACGTTATTTATCTTTCGCACTTTACTTTACGTATTTGTCTTTAAATTATATTTAAGTTTAAGCACCTTTACTTTACGCACTTGTTCTTCGTTTCATTATGTTTCACCTTTAATCTTCATCTCCACCCACTCCACATCATTTGGTCGCTCACATAAAGCCTTGACCCTGAGATAGTGAAAGAACCTAGGTCGTTAGAAGGTTCCTTGCTCGGCCGAACAATCGTTTGATTAAAGTCAAATCTCGGACGCAACATATCCATCTACTCACATTTCATTCAAGCTCAAATTCTGGGCTTGGTGATGGCACGCCTCGCACTCAAAAGAAGAAGGACCAAAAGTTCCTTCTGTCGGCCGCCCCGGCCGAAAAGAGGGAAATAGTAATTTAACATATGAAGGAGTTGATGAAGACGATAATTGAGAAAAAATTGAAGGTCGGGATGTGATGTGATCCGTTGCACCACTATCAAGAATCCAAACCTGTGAAAAATTATTGGAAGAAACTAAATTTTGAAAATCAGAAAAATAAGAACTTGCCATACCTGTACTGTTTGTTTCCACGTGATTGGCAAAGGTGGAACAAAACTGATCCATGATAAAGAGTAGAATTTGAGATACTGAGAGCTCTCAAATAAAATATAAAAAAATGACCCAGAGCTTATCACTCTGATACCATGTGAAAAGTGATAATCTAATGTATATTGCTTGTGTATTCAGTCATAACAATTACAAAGATATATAGCAAATTATACAGAAACATATATGGAAAGAAGTAATAACTACAGCCTAAACTACAGAGATTGCTGGACTAGAAAAGGAAACAGAATCAGTCAAAGGTCTACAGCAGTCTACTCCTATAATTGAGATTTGATATCGTAACAAATTATAAAATTGCTTGTGATTGCAGAGATTGAGGACCTAATGCAAGGACTTGATGAGGAGATGGTGCAAATGCAAGGTCTCACTTTCAAGATTAAGGAATTGGAAAAGGTTGTGGAACAAAAGAACCTAGATCTTGAGAACCTTGAAGCTTCTCGCGGGAAGGTTATGAAAAAGCTTTCCGTCACTGTGAGTTAGTTTGATGAGCTACATCATCTATCTGCAAACCTCCTTGCCGAGGTGGAAAAGCTCCAATCACAATTGCAAGATCGGGAAGCTGAGATATCTTTCTTAAGGCAAGAGGTCACTAGGTGCACCAATGATGTTCTTGTTGCATCTCAAACCAGCAACAAGAGAAATTCAGATGAGATCCATGAGTTATTAACATGGTTTGATATGAATATTGCTCGGGTGGTTGTGCACAATGCATATCTTATCGAGGTGTTGGAGATTCTGGCAGAGGAACTAGAATGACCTCTGAAATTATGGAGGTTGAACCTGCGGTGAGAGGTTATATGTTTATTTGTTTATTAACTTGCATTTCTAGGCCTTTGTCAGAGTATTGTAATGTCATTAATGACTTTAAATTTGAGGATTTTTGTTTAATAGAAAAACAACTGGGCGGTATCTAGGACCTCCATTGCACCTCAAGTACGCAGTTTGAGCAAAGGCAATAGTGACCAAGTTGCAATTGCGATAGATATGGATTCTGAGAAGACTAGTAGGTTGGGATGCCATAGATGGGCTCCTAGTCCCAACTATGATTATGCTTTTATTGGGCTATTAAGTTGGAAGCTTAATCTGCTATTTTTTCTCCTTCCTAGATGTGGTTAGATTGATTGATTATTTTTTGGTCTCAATTAATATCTATTTTTTTCAAATTGGTTCAAATTGGGCTTTTTCTTATTATATATTTCTTATTCCAAGCGATATGGGTGTTGGGGCCTTTTTGTTCCAGCAGCCTGACGAATGGGCTTGGGCTGCCGTAAGAAGAGAAGTGTGCAAAATTCCCCAAGTGCCTGGGTTCGAAACCAAGCGCCTGGAAGAGTGTTTTTCACAGAGTCTGATGAAACTGTTACGAAAACACTCTCAGGCTTCCTTCACTAATAGCCCAAACAAACTTAACCAATTTTACAGAAGAGCTTGGCTTGGAGAGCATGTGGCATGGGAGCTAGGCTTTCACAGGTTTAGCAATTTTGAGAGAGAGAGATGAATTTTCCTATGGAGGATGGAGGTTTAGAGCAAGCAAAGGAAGATTTGGCTGGTTTCCTTCCTAATGGAGGAAGAAAACGAATGGAGGAGGAGATGGGGTGGCTTGAGTAGATTTTCCAGCTGCTTGACAATGCTTGGTCGAGCTCTGGAAATGGGTTGGTGCTTCTGGGTAGCAGAAGTCCTCCTTTTATAGCCACTAAGGGTTCTAATTCCGTCATACTTCCCTTCCTCTTTCCATTGTTTTCCCCTACTTCGTCTTCTTTGATGAATCCCGTCCGCCCAAGACATATGGGTAAGGAACCCATTTGTGGTTCCAAGGTCTCGGTTTTGCTGGCCCTTCTTCATAGAGGTGAAGAGCCGCTTGCTTTTCTCTCAGCTTTTCCTATGCAAGCTGCCAGGACAATGGGAGGGAAAGGAGCTACGTTTTACCCAACGAGTAAACCTCTTGCTCGTGTGGATTTCCTCTGGTTTTTGAGATGGTTGCTGTTGACTCTTGGATAGGGACAAGACATGCTTGGCCAGATATTTTACAGAGAGTTTGGGCTGGGCTTTTCTTTCCTAGGCTTTGAATTGGTGATATGTCATTCTGGTCAATCTACTGGGCTTTTCGTCAAGCTGCCGGAAGCAGCTTGCCTATTGCACTTTAACAGCACGTTTAGGCTTTCTAATTGTCTTAAGCCTTTTCTAACAGGCTTTGCACTTTTTTTCTAAGGTATTGGGTCATGCTCTCTCTTCTCTCATGCTAACCCATGTGCTTCGGGCCGAGGAAATAGGCTTGAGTTTCGGGTCCCCCAAGTGATCCGAAACTACCATTCCCTTGGCTCGTCAATGGGTCCTGTGAAAGCCCGTTGCCATCCATACCACAACCCGTTCAAGCAAGCCCCGGGTAATTTTGGTGGCTTGGGCCCACCTAAGCTTGTAACACATCTTGGTGTTGGCATGGCGGTTCCGACTCCTATGCTTGTGCTTGGATTTTTATCCTATCATCATAGGCCATAGCCGAGTTCAATAGGAGTGAGCATGTTTTTGTAAAGTTAGCATGTTTTGGGTCTCCCCGCATGTGCTTGTTTGACGTAGCATGTGGCCCGTAGCTCGTATTAATTTGTTCCCTAAATTTTCTTGTGTTCATTTGGTCCCTATTGGGCCAATAATCACCTTGGGCTTAGCCCCTTGGATTTTTGGGCCTCAACATTAGCCCCCTTGATTATTGGGGCCATGAGCAAACGGTGAGATGGGCCAAATAATCAAACCTAGCCCAAAAGGATCAAACCTCTGCCACTGTCGTGCCCTTCTCGTTTCCCGCGTACGTGCTGCCATGATTATTTTCCAGCAGTCTCGCCTATTCCCCAGGTACGCTTCCATCACATCTGTTTTATTATTATTTTTTCATATATTTTTTTTTTCTTCTCTTTTCCCTTCGACTTCCTTCTTTTTGCAGGTGTGACACCTGCATCCCCCGTCTTCTTCTCTTCATTATCGCTGGCCTTCATTCACGCACGGGTCTAGAGGGTTTCGAAAGAAAATTGCAGAGGGGTGCCATCCATAACCGCCGATCGGTTACGCCTGGAGAAACCGCTCATACCCATCGGGAGAAGCCACCGATTCGCTTTAAAATCCCCCATTCTTCTCTGATTTCCTCTTCAATTTGACAGAAAAGAAAAAACAGGTTTGGCGGAATCACTTTGCAGGACGCGGAACTACTCCGAGAGCAAGAATCGCCAGACAGCCCTTCTTCGTTTCGATTTCGGCTAGCCGCTGGAAAAATTGCCAAAGACAGTGGTAAGCATTACTCCTCTTTTCTTTTCGTGTTTCTCTGTTCTGTTGCTGCATACACTTTCGCATATCTCCCATACACAGACATCAGGGAGTGAAAATCCCTTCCTTTTGTTTTTTGTTTTCTCTCTTTTTCTTTTGGAGAACAGTACCCCCTTCACAGCCCCTCTTTTGCTGCGTGTTCGTCCCTTTTCTTACATTTCGAAACCAGGCTACCGATTGGGGATTTTAAACTTTTAATCGGTAACAACCATCCTTATGCACATTCAAAGTCTTTAAGTTGTATCTGACCAAAGTGGAGAAGCCATAAGCACTTATCTTGGCCCCGCAGTTTCCTTTCCAAGTAATTGTTCTCTTGTGGCTTGGTTTAATCTTGCATCGAATAGCCCCTCCGCATGATGATATTGTATTAGTTCTGCTGTTAGCGTATTCTTGGCATGAAATCCTGTAGATGTATGTATGCCCAACGGTCGTGAAGGTGCTGGAACCTACATGTTGTTACGACTATTTCCTTATTCCTCTTTTTTTTTTTTTTGCAGGTATCTGTAACCTTATTAGCTTTGACATGGCAGCCATCCTCCCACCAATTATGCTGGACCACCTCTACTCTGTGGACGATGGTCTCAAACCAGGAGGTCCCCTTCTGTTGCTCGAAGATGCCCGTGAAACTGCTGTTGTTGGTAATGAACCAGCACCTGACTCCGCCCCTGTGATCGAGCCTGCCTCCATTTCTAGGTGCTGCATCGAGAAGGGCCTGTTTCCAGCAGTTCCGCTATTTTTCCAATTTCCTTGTAGCATCAGCAAGGGATGGTCCGAATGGGTTGACCGCGAGCTGCGGGATCCCTCCACATGCGACATTTTGCGCAGAGCACAGGTCTTGGATGCTATCTTTCTCTCCAAGCTGTGGGACATTCATATCGAAGCAAAGATGCTTCGCCACGTGGTGCGGAGATGGAGTGCTGCAACCCATACCTTCATATGTCCATGGGGAGAATTTACTCCTACCTTAGAAGATGTAGCAAATATTTCCCGTCTTCCGATTTGCGGCGACCAAAACCCCTTCAACATTGCCCTTACTCCGGAAGAAGTAAACAAGCTCGCAGTTTTACAGAGAGGTGCCCCCACTTCTCCCAGCACCTCATTACGGTTCAGTAACTGGATACAACATTTTGGTGATGCAAACGGACAAGGCTCTCATCGATTGGCTGCATTCATAGCATTATGGCTTGGGCGGTTCGTACTTTGTGATTTTTCTCAAGATTGCCTGCATGAGCGTGTGTTTCCCTTGGCTTTGGCTATAGCTCGGGGTGATACAATCCCTTTAGCCCCCATGTTCTTGGGTCATCTATACCGACTGCTTGATCGGACTCAGCTCTTAGAGAAGAACGCGTCCGGAACCATGGGCGTGGAGACCCTTTTGAATTCTGGTTTTTTGCAGGTATTTCTATGGGAGCATCTCAAAGGACTGGACGTATATTCACTCCCGCACTCACATGCCCTGAAATTGGCTGACTGGGGCAATGGTTCCTTTATGCCTGACAATCTGCCCTTAGTTTGCAGATGGTTCAAAAGGATGCAGCGGAAAGGCCAAGACTTCTTATCACTGATGGACAATATCGAGAACTTCGTTTTTCGCCCTTACGGCACCTCAGCAGAGACCTTCACCTTCGTGCCTTTTTATGCTGATGTCGATGATGTCATTGAGGTTCCGGCAGCAGTATCGTATGGTGGCCAATTCAGAAAGTATGCCTTGTTGAACATTGCCCCCATCCCATTACCTACTCTTGGAGACAGCCGCTCAGAAATTTCGGTATCCTATTCGCCGCATCGAGTTAGGCGACAGTTTGGACTCGATCAAGGAGTACCGGGTAATCCTAATTATGATGATCCTTTCGCGCTGCACAGCATTTTCTGGAGCAATGGCCACATACCAAACAGTTGCAGGCCTCTTGTTCTAGCCAGCAAGGGGAGAATTGGTGGCTTCTCACGAGGTTACCAATCCTACTGGAACCGCTGCCTCGCTTCTTTCTTTGAGTTCCAATCCTTTCCTGGGGATAGACTGCCCCCCACAACCGCGCGCCTCGCAGGCTTAATCACGGAGGAGAAAGCCATCCCTCTGAGCCAAAAACGCAACCTCCCTTTTACTTCTAAGAGTGGTGACATCGTTGGGGGATTCTCCAAAGTGAAGCCAAAATCGGGAACACCAAGTCCTCGCAGTTCCGGGAAAGTCGCAGCACCAACATCCAGCGAAGGGAAACAGGTGGAAAAACAAAGTGCAGGGAAGAAGCAGGCTGCTGGCAAGCCTAGAAAGTTTATCCCGAAAGTTGCACCGAGTGGTCCTCCCCGAACCAGAGAGGCTACTCCTTCAGAACATTCGCGCCCTGCGAGGCTCACTGCCTCTGAGAGCCGGAGTCGTACTGACAGGGTGCTGGAAACGCCCCCTCTTCGCAGTGAGTGCCACTTCCTTCCCTTGTTTTGTTTTATTTATTTATTATTTTCCTTCAACTACATATATTTACGTATACATATATACACATATATATATATTTCAGGGAAGATGGGTACTACACCAAAGAGGAAGAGAAGTAGCACACCCCCCGCGTCTCCACAAGCAGCTTCGAAACGTCGCAGCATGCGTGTTTTGCAGGCAAGATTTTTCGGAGCTCGCGCAAGCAGCAGT